>NW_027645619.1:0-3000 GCF_949357685.1 Gobio gobio | reverse complement strand
GAACATTTGACCTCGATTACGATTAATGAACGATTATTTATTTATTTATTTATTTATTTATTTTTTTGCCCTCATAAGGTTTTTGAGTAAGTTCCTGATAAGGTTTGTACTGTAAATATTTTCTTCTATTAAAGGTGGAATTTTTTTTTCCTAATGAGAAAGTGCATTTCTTTGTGATTTTAAAATACTTGAAGGAAACTGTTCACTTTCAGCAGTTATTGTCTACGGGGGAGATTTCTGTTTGTACATCAGATACAGATAAATTAGCACAGTAGGCCTACATTACATTCATCTGAATGCATCAATGAGAGAGTGATTATGTGTGTGAATTACTCATACCGTCTCTATTCATTATGAAGCTGCGGTTTGTAGTTACTGCAAAGGTATTAAAATGTATGCCTATAAAGGTTGAGTTTCTAAGCTACTTTAGTGACTTTACTTTAGTCACAGGACAGCGTTTACACTGCATTTCTGCGCTCCTCTGTGTGCGACCTTCACGTGATGTGCAAGCTAGATCTGAGTGTTTGTTTGTCACAATATATCAGGCATTAGTTCAACATAATACACATCTGATGGTCGAAACTGGCTTTAATGTTCAAACTAGCAGGGCTTAAACCACATACAAATGACAAGCTTTGTGAGGACGCAGGTAAGAGAGAGGTCTGGCTTCAGGGCGCGCGCGCGTGTTGTCAGAGACGCGACACGGCTCGGCTCTCTGTGTCACAGAAAGAAGCTGAGCACTGAACGGATACGTATTGTTGTTTTTGAATAGTGCACAATCGCTTTAAATGTTGAAACTGGCAAGCCTTAAACGCATACTTGATAAACTTTATGAGCACGAAAGTGAAAGCGGCTTCGGGGCTTGCGCGCCGTCTGTGTGTGTCGGTGGCAGCGCGTATAGGCTATAAGAACAGCAATTAACTGACCTGTTGTATAAACTGTGTAAAACATGCAGTTACTATAGTGATTCTGGGCATCTATAAACACAGATAACTGCTCCTGCATCTCTCTGTGTACCTGCAAACTGCACTTGATGTGACTGACGGGGCGGAGTCACGTGAAAACCGAAATAACCGACATGGGAAAAATACGTCGGTTAGGGGTTCTGAATGTCGGTTTCGGTTATTTTTCGATTAATCGTACAGCCCTAGCTCATTGGTAGTCTCCATATCACTGACAGTCCATGTTATCAAAACCATTGTCCGTGTATTCAGTAGCATCCATATCATCATGAGGTAGAACAAGCTTCCTATGCTTTGTATAGACATGACACCTGAAAGACTGGTAAACTGTGAAAGATGACTTGCAGTTATTTAGTCCACAAGTGATGCTGAAATTGGGTTCATGGTTGTGAACCAGCCCAACATGTTAATAATAATAATAATAAATGACATTTATATAGCGCTTTTCTAGGCTCTCACTCAAAGCGCTTTTACATAGAAGGGGGGAATCTCCTCAACCACCACCAATGTGCAGCACCACCTGGATGATGCGACGGCAGCCATATTGCGCCAGTACGCCCACCACACACCAGCTGATTGGTGGAGAGGAGACTGAGGGATGATACCAATCGTATATATATATGGGGATGATTAGGAGGCCATGATGGACAGGGGCCAATGGGCAAATTTGGCAAGGATGCCAGGGTTACACCCCTACTCTTTATTGAAGGACATCCTGGGATTTTTAATGACCACAGAGAGTCAGGACCTCGGTTTAACGTCTCATCCGAAGGAAGGTGCTTGTTACAGTATAGTGTCCCCATCACTATACTGGGGTGTTAGGACCCACACAGACCACAGGGTGAGCACCCCCTGCTGGCCTCACTAACACCTCTACCAGCAGCTACCTGGTTTTCCCAGTTTGGTCTCCCATCCAGGTACTAACCAGGCTCAGCCCTGCTTAGCTTCAGTGGGAAACATGTCTTGGGCTGCAGGGTGATATGGCTGCTGGCCATGTTGAATTAGTTTCATTAAGGTGAAGGTTTTCCTTCTACACCTTGTGCATCAATATGTTTGTGGCATTTTTAACACAGGATATTAATTATTCTAGTGACAGTTATTGGAAGGGGCTTGCCACCCACCTCACTAATCTTTGCTATGGCATTCTGCAGGAAGGTCAGTGTATTCTTCATGTAGGGTGGATAAGCCAAGTTGAAAACATAGTAGGCACTGAAGGCTGCAATTATCCCTTCTTTAACTCCTATTCCCCTGCACACCCCCACATCATCCACTTTGACAAGGACTTGAACCCTCTTGGAGAAAGCCATTTTCCAGTCAGTACCACTTGGCCGAAAACCAAAACAGTTTTTTTTATTTCGGCCCGAAACACCCGCTTCGAATGTTATCACTCGATTGAATGGGCGTTATCAGTGGTTATCAGCCCATAGGAATGGGCTAGAAGGTGCCTACTGTGCCTACTGGTAGGCTCAGAAGGCTGTTATCATCCATCCACATGGTTAATCAGCGATACAAATACAAGCGAAGACTCCAGATCCAATCCTGGAGGATTCCAGCTCGCCGGTTGTTGGAAATCTATTGGATGACGCGGCAACGTTGCGATATTTCCCGCTTGATATTTTCAGGTAAGACCATTCATACAACCGAGCATTTATACTGTAAATAATTAAAACAATACATTAAGTTTCTTTACTTGAGAGAACCGTATTGCAATTGTATTTGTTAACGCGTACAATATCACAAACTCCATTCATAAAAGTGTAATATCACGGAATGAATGGGGTAGACGCGCCTGCACAATTAATTCACACAGAGACAAAACATGCAGGATTCATATTTAAATAGTATTTTTGCCATTTAATATTGCCAATATAGTCCATATCGCGATTTGATTGAAGTGTGCTGACTTGCATTGGATTTATTCATCCAGAATTTGACAAATTCCGTGACATAGGCCTACCATAAACAGGAAATTCCATTTTCACTTTGAAAGTACAAAAATTAAAGGCTTGATATTTTCAGGTAAGACCATTCTTACTAC
>NW_027645620.1:0-19979 GCF_949357685.1 Gobio gobio | reverse complement strand
GAACCCTGTCATTAGATCTGCACATGTTTTCATTACATGATTCATCATGACTGAAAGGAAACATGTTAAACTCAATAGGTCAAAGATAAGACTGATAAAACCCGAATGAGTCGTTTTATGCTTGTGATATATATGGTCAGATACAGATGAATAATAATGATGAATTCAAGATTCACATTTTTGAGCAGCTTGAACACGTTGTTTTTTTTTATTACACAAATTTAAACATGTGATGGGTATAAAATACACATTGCAATGTAATTCTCAAAAATCGTTTCATAGCCCAAGAAACATTCAAAATATTAAATTAATACCTTGTGACTTATTAATTTTGTTAGAATAAATCATTTTCACTCTAAAAAATACAACACAATAAAAATTAATCAAAGGCGTAAAAAAATATCAAAATAAATTTGCCATACATTTTTGATTGAATTAGGTCAGAGGAAAATATTTTAAAAACCAAGCTAAAATGTTAGGTTGATTTTGAAATTTCTGTTATTGATTGTTATAAAAAGTGCAATTTTGACAGTGTTCATTTAAGGAACTGTCTTTTGCCTGATCTAGCCTTTTAAACATTGTACAGTGTAAGAAAAAAAACAGAATAAGAAAATATGATAGAATATGAAGGTTAATATACTACTATTATAACCATTTTTTTGTTTCGGAAATTATACTTCCAAATCCCATATTAAGTTCAGTCTCTTAGATCCATACAGCTCTCAATCAATCAGTTTTAATAAACATTGTCGACCTACCTGCAAAGAAACCTTCAAATGTATATGTTAAAAAAGGAAGACACTCAATTCACATGTTAAGGTCAACCGAGAAATGAACCATAACAGAACGCAGGAGTAAAAAGCCTGAGCATGGGGTGAGGCCTGTGTTTGGCTTGACCACAGCATTGACTCCAGGTGACTGTAACTGAATCAGTCTATGTTTAGTGCACTGCCAGCCTCAATAATCACACTGTCGGGGTTAGAAGAGTTTATATAATTAGGATGATATTTGAGCGCTTTATAATCGAAAGATTCTCTGGGGCGCACAGAGGATTCCAGGAGGACAATATATGGTTGTGCAATCAGTTACATTTACAGTGTCTTGCCAGCAAGTCGACCTGGTCACGTTGAACGTGGGGCATGGAAGTTAACGCTAGAGGGCAACGTGATACACGCTGGTTGCTCCAGGACAAACTAGGTCATAAGGATACATGACCCATCCCTATTTTCTGTGATGTCTCCTCAGCCATATCTTCTGAGGGGTAGCTGAGTGCAGAGGGCGTTTCAGCCAATGTCAGAGGTCAAAGGTGAGTGTGCAGATTTATTTCAAATTGAATACCTAGTATATTATAGTACACTTTAACTGCTTGATACTGCATATGTCTATATATTATATTATATTTATATATATATACCGATCAGGCATAATATGATCACTGACAGGTGAAGTGAATAACACTGATTATCTCTTCATCACGGCACCTGTTAGTGGGTGGGATATATTAGGGCAGCAAGTGAATATTTTGTCCTCAGAGTTGATGTGTTAGAAGCAGGAAAAATGGGCAAGCGTAAGATTTGAGCGAGTTTGACAAGGGACAAATTGTGATGCTAGACGACTGGGTCAGAGCATCTCCAAAACTGCAGCTCTTGTGGGGTGTTCCCGGTCTGCAGTGGCCAGTGTCTATCAAAAGTGCTCCAGTGAAGGACCAGTGGAGAACCGGCGACAGGGTCATGGGCGGCCAAGGTTGGCCTGTGTGGTCCAATCAAACAGACGAGCTACTGGAGCTCAAATTGCTCAAGAAGTTAATGCTGGTTCTGATAGAAAGGTGTCAGAATACACAGAGCATCACAGTTTGTTGAGTATGGGGCGGCATAGCCACAGACTAGTCAGGGTGCCCATGCTGACCCCTGTCCACCGCCGAAAGAGCCAACAGTGGGATGTGAGCATCAGAACTGGACCACGGAGCAGTGGAAGAAGATGGCCTGGTCTGATGAATCACATTTTCTTTTACATCACGTGGATGGCCGGGTGTGTGTGCGTGGCTTACCTGGGGAACACATGGCACCAGGTGCACTATGGGAAGAAGGCAAGCCGGTGGAGGCAGTGTGATTTGGGCAATGTTCTGCTGGGAAACCTTGGGTCCTGCCATCCATGTGGATGTTACTTTGACACGAACCACCTACCTAAGCATTGCTGAGACCATGTACACCCTTTAATGGAAACGGTATTCCCTGGTGGCTGTGGCTCTTTCAGCAGATAAAGCGCCGCCACAAAGCAAAAATGGTTCAGGAATGGTTTGAGGAGTTTGAGGTGTTGACTTGGCCTCCAAATTCCCCAGATCTCAATCCAGTCGAGCATCTGTGGGATGTGCTGAACAAACAAGTCCAATCCATGGAGGCCCCATCTCGCAACGTACAGGACTTAAAGGATCTGCTGCTAACATCTTGGTGCCAGATACCACAGCACACCTTCAGGGGTCTAGTGGAGTCTAGAAAAACGAATGCCTCTATGGGTCAGGGCTGTTTTGGCAGCAAAAAAGGGGACCAACACAATATTAGGTCATAATGTTATGCCTGATCAGTGTATGCTCTGGAAAAAATTAAGAGACCACTCCAAGTTCAGAAATCAATGTTAAGTGGTCTTAATTTTTTCCAGATATTCAGCCACATGGCAGCAATTCAGTACATTTAGGCACAAAGAGAAGATCTGAAGTTCAAACTGTGAATCAGAATGGGGAAGAAAGGTGATTTAAGTGACTTTGAACGTGGCCTGGTTGTTGGTGCCATACGGGCTTGTCTATCTTCACGCACAACCATCTCTAGGGTTTACAGGGATTGGTCCAAAAAAAGAGCGGAAGTTCTGTGGTTGAAAATGCCTTGTTGAAGCCAGAGGTCAGAGGTGAATGGCCAGACTGGTTCAGCTGATAGAAAGGCAACAGTAACTCAAATAGCCACTCAAATAACCAATACAACCGAGGTCTGCAGAAGAGCATCTCTAAATGTACAACACGTCCAACCTTGAAGCAGATGGACTGGGTTGTGGAATGAACCAGAGAGGAGACAGGAGGAACCCGAGGATGACCAGACGATGCCAGAGGATGACCCAGAGCTGGGACAAGATGAAGGCCCATGGAACTGATGGAAGGAGGAGCCAGGCTGGAGTCAGGAGTGTGACAGAGTGAGGTGGAGACGTGACCTGAAAGGACCCAGGTGGAGCAAAGGAGATATAGAGTCAGGGGGGAGCTGCAGGCCTGGAGGGCCAAGGTGGAGCTGCAGGCGTGTGTGACTGATGTGGAGACATGGTCTTGGCAGACGAGGGTGGAGATGGTGGGAGTGATAACAATGGAGGAACCGGAAGGAAGGAGGAGCCCGACAGACAGTGACGTCGGAATAGGGGTAAAACCAGTACTGATTACCAGGGCCCAAAGGGGAAAGAGGGCCCTTGAAAAGTATGGAATATATAATTATATATATATAACATAATATTTAACATGGAACATGGGAGCCCATCAGAACTGCCTATGCATAGGGCCCGGGATCTTGTGCTACGCCCCTGCCAGCAGAGCCAGAGGGGTGGAGGGTTGAGGGCGGTGCAGTTGATGACTTGGAAGTCCGAGGCAGAGGTAGAGCCAGAGTGACTATTGACCAAGGTGAAGCCAGAAGGATGAGGGAGTTAGGTGGAGCCTGAGGGATGACAGATCATGTTGGAGCCGAAGGAGCATGGCGCCAAGGTGAAGCCGATGGGTTGGAGGGCCGAGGTGGAGTCTGGGGCTCTGAGGCTTGAGGTAGAGCTGAGGGATCCATGCACCAAGGTGGAGCTGATGACTGGAAGCCCAAGGCGGAATGCAAGCAGCACTACGGATCCACTGGAGGAGCCAAGTGGCTGAATGGAGAAATCAGAGACGAAGGTGAGAAACTGGATGGCTTTGGCAAAGGATGAGGACGAGGGAGGTTAGGAGGAACCATCCAAGACTTGGAGCTGGGCAGAGCCAATGCTGGTGAAGGAAACTCGGTGCTAGTTTGAATCAATGTCGACAGAGGCGGAATAAATTAATCGATGGGTTTTTGTAAGAAAAATATCCATATTTAAAACTTTAAGAACAAAATACAACATTTGACGTCGGCGTGGCGTAAACGTTTTGAACTGCGATAGGCGTTACACTTTCTTTGTGAGTTGAATACTGAAGGCGGTCTGGCGGAAGCTAGATATTTTACTTTATAAAGTTTTAAATATTTTTCTTACAAAAACCCATCGATTCACGTAGAAGGTCTTTATTAACCCCTTGGAGCCTCAGGGATTACTTTTATAATGGATGAATGCACTTTTTAAACTTGTGAGCCCCGTTCACTGCCATTATAAAGCTTGGAAACATCAGGATATTTATTAAAGGGATAGTTCATCCAAAAATGAAAATTTTATGTTTTTCTGCTTACCCCTAAGGTATCCAAGATGTAGGTGTCTTTGTTTCTTCAGTAGAACACAAATGAAGATTTTTAACTCCAACCGTTGCCATTTGTCAGTCGTATAATGCATGTGAATGGGGTCCAATTCTATTAGAGTAAAAAAAAAACTGCACAGACAACTTCAAATTAAACCCTGCAGCTCGTAACAACACATTGATGTCTTAAGACATGAAACGATGGGTTGGAGGGCCGAGGTGGAGTCTGGGGCTCTGAGGCTTGAGGTAGAGCTGAGGGATCCATGCATCAAGGTTTCGGTTCGGTTGTTCGGTTTCTGCGAGAAACCGAACAGTATTTATGCTATCATTTCACCTTATATCAGACGAATGTCATCAGCTCTCCAGACCGCCATAACTTCCTGCGAATAAGGTCAAAATACTGCATGATCATAGAAATATATATGTAGATTCCTCATTCGAGCGATCCGCGCAGGCACTAATGAGGCATCTATGTATATATCTATGGGACCACCGGAACACGATCCACCGGAACAGGGACCACCGGAACACAATCCACCAGAACAGAGACCACCGGAACTGGGACCACCGAGACACGATCCACCGGGACACGATCCACCGGAAGTGAGACCACCGGAACACGATCCACCAGAACTGGGACCACCGGAACGGAGTCCCCCGGTACAGAGTCCACCGGAACTGGGACCACCGGAACAGAGTCCACCGGAACTGGGACCACCGGAACAGAGTCCACCTGAACGGAGTCCCCCGGAACAGGGACCACCAGAGTGGTTGCAGAGGGAGTCTTTCTCCTCCTCCTCCACTTTGAAACCCCCGAACTCGGGACCACCAGAACTGGGACCACCGAAACAGAGTCCCCTGAAACAGAGTCCCCCGAAACAGAGTCCCCTGAAACAGAGTCCACCGGAACAGAACTCCTCTCCCTGGCCTCTCGTTCCACCATCGCCACAAAAGAAACTCTCCCATAAGCGCTCCTGAGCAGCCAGTCCATGGGCTCATCGAGCACATAAGAAAACAAGTCCTTAGGAGACTCTTCATTCATTCTCAGTCCCTCCGTCGCAGTCAGGAATTCTACTGCAAAACTCCTTAAATCTGCCCCTTGTTGGCGGAGGGACATTAGAGACTGAAACCGGAGAATGCGATCGTATTCGGGACACGAGACAGTGGGTGGTGGTGGGTGAAATGAATTCTTGTGCGGAGTCCTTGACATGGTCGGATTGTTATGTTATGTGAAACTTAAAGAAAACTAAAGTGTGGACTCATGTGCACAAAGAATGAATTTATTACAAAATAAAACATAAAATCAAAACAAAAACCCACGGGAGGAGGGGGGGGGGGGGGGGGGTGGATGGAAAACACATAACGGCAAAACCAAAAATACTTAAACACATACCAAAAGGGAACGCAGGGGGGAAACGGGAGACGTAGACCATACAACAATCCGACACCGACTGCAAACACACAGGAACTTATAAAGGGGACAAATGAGGCAGGTAATGAGGGACAGGAAAATAACAAAACACCACACAGGCAGGCATGTGACAGCTTTAAATTAAAATTACTATTACATTATTTGGTAACACTTTATTTTACTGTGTGCTTTGTTACATAATGTCACATGTACTTACCATAGTAATAACAGTAAATTATGCATAATAACATACAGCAAACCCTCAACCAAATCCTAATCCTACCCTAACCCTATAGTAAGTACATGTACTTAATTAATATTACTCAGTACTTAAATATATAATTACACTGAAACAATGACGCCTTAAAATAAAGTGTAACCCAATATTTTGTAATAAATAAAACAAAACCTATAGTGTATAATATACACTCTATCTACAGTGAGCTATAAAAGGCAGAGAACACCGTGATAAAAAATATTGCATATGAAATATAACAGCGCGTCAAATATATTTGGACTCCCTAAATAACTTTGATTCAGTATATAAAATGTCCAATGAAAGACCACCCACACATAAACACCACACATACAGTTAGCAGGTCATTATTTCAAATAAGACCCATAATGCAATGCAAAGTACCATCCTAAAGGGTTTTTTTTTTGCGATTATGACCAACATACCGTAAATTATCCTGCCTCTACAGCCACTCATACTAATGATGAGCACTTAAATGGGCATGAAATATTGATTTGAGTTGAAAGTACCAAATTATGTGAGTCACAAGAAACATGAAACATTTTTATTTGGCTTTCATATAGATGAGTCGAAATATAAAAGAACACCCATATTCATAGAGCAAAAACAGATCGGTCTCTGATGCAATTATTATCTCTTATTATCGCAGAACTATAACATATATGCACACAGATGCTCTTTCTTACTATTATCCCTGAGATCTAAAATCATTATGTCTATGGAAAGTTCCCATAAAACATGGAAATACAACATATGTGTGTATGCTTGTGGGTTGAATGTAAACTAGTATCCGCACTTCCCCCTCACTAGTGCTTAGAGCCATGAAACTAGTATTTCAAAATGTATTTCAAGGCCATTACACCTAGGGGGCGGTATATTCCTTACAAACATTACATTTTTTTAAATTAAGGTTTGTAAATGTAAATATTTTGACTGTAAAATGTTCTTTACCTCTTGGCATCCTCTTTCACCACTAAACTACACAACAACCAGGCCAAGTCTCTGACATGAAACTTCATATTTTGATATTTATTGATATTAATTGAAGAGGGTTTTTAGGCACATTTCTTTTCAAATTTTTACATGTTGTAACCTCATACTTTTTAGGGGTCCAAGCCCATTATACGTAAGGCAGCAGATTGACCAGAGGCTAAATTCTTATTTCGTCTGAATTCAAAATACAAAATTCTTCATTTATTTATATATAAAAATAAAAAAAATGTTGTAACTCCAGTTACATTAACCTTATTTGCATGAAAATAAATGTATATTATATTGGGAAACCTTGCAAAAAGTTATCAAAAGTTTTAAGAAAAGTTAAAACTAAGTTCATTAAAACAAATGGAACTTGGTTATTTAAAAGGTAAAATTAATTTAAAACAACAACAAAATAGTAATTAGTTAATAGTAAATACAATGGGTCGGGATAAGAAAAATAAACTTAATTAAAAATATATTTTCTCAAATTTTGAATATCCTGTTCAATTCTTTTGCTTCTCAATATTTTTACTTTAAATACAATTATTTTATGGTGTATAAAGACAATTATTATAGTTTTTACTAATATATTTTTTTTATTATATTTTATGTTTATATTTTCCAATTTCATTTTAATTTAAGTTAGTTTTAGTCATTTTGTTTATTTTGACTTTTTTTTAGTAAATCAAGTTACTAAAAACAATGAGATATGTTGGCAACTCACTGAAATAGGTTGAGACGCTGTGACTCGAAGTCGTAAACATGCCACGGCTGCCGGCACAAGTTTCTGGACATCTGGTTCATTAAACTGCCCGCTCTGAAGAGAGCCCAGTGTGTGAAATCCCGAGCAATCCACCGTCGACTCCGTTTTCACCAGAGTTTTTCCAAGTTCCACATCAGCAGAGACCAATTCATCTTTTCCATCTAATCCTGTTCGTATTAGGACACGGGAGATGAGAACCGGTTCATGAAAGACCACTAAAAAGTATTTTTCTGAGTCAATAGGGGACACACCCCAGAAATAGTCTAAATCTTGGCTGTAAGCCTTTTCGGCTATATTGGTCTCAAAATTCTCAATGTTTGTGCGAATGTCTGCTCGAGGGTTATCAGCGACTTCGTCTGCAAAGTCCTCATCCTTTAGGTGATTATAATTCGCCCTAAATGACGAGTAAGTGCCCATGTGCTGAAACAGAGATGGGCGGAAACGAATGACTTTATCCTGCATCAACAATTTGTGAAAATGTGACAGCAGGAAGTCGCAGGGCATCTCTTGGTAGAAAGTATAAATGAAACGGGCCAGAATGGGCAGATCTTTGGATTGGTAGAGTTTGCCAATGTAGCCCAACTTGGAGAATTCCAGTGTGACCCATTTCGAGTTGGCCATCGAACGGATGTGCTTATGCATACTCGAGAGAAAGTTCTTCGAACAGCTCACGTCATCCTCCAGCATGATATAGTATTGGGAGAGGTTACTGCTAAAATGGAGCAAATAGGAGTAGTCCACGTTTTGCTTCGAACGGATAGATAGATAGATAGATAGATAGATAGATAGATAGATAGATAGATAGATAGATAGATAGATAGATAGATAGATAGATAGATAGATAGATAGATAGATAGATAGATAGATAGATAGGTAGATAGATAGATAGATGCAGACCAACAGCAAAACTATTTAATACAAATAATTAGTACCATATAACATCTCTCCCCAATTCTATGATAATAATTATTTTAATTAAATCATTGTCATGAAGCAAACTCTCTATGGAATAAGGCATATTTAGGCCTAGTGAAATGATAACACTAAACAAATATGAATAAAAAATGAATAACAGAAAATATAAATCTTTCTTAATATTTTTTTTTACTGTAAAAAATAATTACTTTGTCAGTTAACTTAAAAATGTGTGTCATGTGGTACAATATAATGGATAATCCACGGCTAGCTGTGCATTAAACTAAATTAATGCACGGCGTGGAGGCAAACCACCCAACGCAACGCGGAATCTGAGATAAAGTAGTGCGTAGGCTAAGATTACATTTATTTCAATGAATATAGCTTTTATTTGAGAGAGAGAGAGAGAGAGAGAGAGAGAGAGATTCTGAATTACTTGTGTCTGTTCATTGTCTCTCTCTATTAACAACGAAGCTGTGTTTACTTCAAAACCAGCGATGTAATCTCCTCATTGCTGAGAGATGTAATGTAGCAGTTAATTATCGAAGCTATTTTTATAACTAAAAGTTGCAGGGCGGCGTTGACAACTTTCTATGCTCCTGAATTGTTTTGGTGATTGTCAAGGACTGTATAATTTGACTGGTCTTTGGAAGGTTGTGACCACCAGGGGGCATCGATTAGAATGCATACAAAATGTTCCGTTCAGATGTTTATTGGAATAAAGATTCAAAGTATATGTGTGGTTCTGAAATAAAGATACAGACATAAATCAGTACAAATATAAACTCAAGATAAATAACAAAGAATTATTACATGCCTAACAGGTATATAATAAACAAACACAATCAAAATTGTGTTATAGTTTTGTTATATATGACTTGAATACAGTGTTACAATAAATGATTATTACTAAGAAAATACAAACTTAGAATGCATCAGTACAAGATATCTCTATTCAAAGATTACTTACTTTACTGCACTTAATTGCAACAATATACATAATGCCAAATTCAGCTGAACATATCATCCAAATTCAGCTGAACAATAATTATAGACTGCAGAGTTACTCCTTGAATTAAACAACGTTACACATCGTGCAGGAACAGAAATTATTTAAATTAAGGCACATAAGGTTTGCAGAGCAACACTTCCAGTAATAAACATCGTTCTCAACAATTAAACACAAAAGCGGTGCGATGCTCCGCCATTTTACCGTATGACAATGAGCAGCAACATGCCGCGACATTACTGAGGTAAAAGTGAGGTAAAATTAACAACAAACTTCAGTATACTTACTGGTAGTTGCACGCACACAATACTAGAAACTTGTAAATAAGTACAGCGAAACTTTCTTATATTATTTATGAATTAACACTGCACAGTCTTTTAAAGTCAGCAATCTCTTCCAAGTGTCTCGAAACTGAAACTAAAGATGATCTGCCTCCGCGAGCCGCAGAGCGCAGTGACACTTCTGATTGCCTGATTCTCAAACAGTCAGTTCCCTTACGAGAGTACTCTCGTATTGCGTTTTGCTAAAACGCAAGGGGGAATTCCTTTTCCTCGAGATATTGAAGCAAATTTTTATCCAAAAATACCTTTTATAAGCAGTGCAGCTGCACAACTCTCAGCAGGAAGCAGCTGCGTGCTGATTGGCTGTGCCGCTGCAACTGCAGCAACCTATAGCCAGAGCCATATAGAGAGAGAGTTGCGACAACGGAAGTTCAAAACGCTTGATAGTCACGTGATTCATGTAGACCTCGAATAGTTCCAGGAAGTGCTTTGACGGGCAATTCAAATTGATAGTCACAGTGACAGAACTGCGCTTTTTGGTAATTAATAGTCAATAAATGCATTGATTTTCAATAATTTTATTACACATCGACATGTGTATGTAGCATGAGTGTGTAGTTACAGCGATGTTGTTTTTAAAATATATATATTTTTAATGATGAATAATCTACACAAGCAGGCTTTAATGTACAAGTTATTTTGATTAAAATGTGCTGATCATTTAAAATCTTACTGATTAAACGTCTTACCTTTTAAAAGTGCATCACAAACGGTCTGTTCTGCTGTTCTCTATGGCGCGGCTGCTACTTCCGGGAACTATTGAGAGTCTCCGCGAGCCGCCATTGCTGTAAAAAAAAACCGTTCCATTGGAGTCTATGGAGTTGTCGCAACTCTCTCTCTCTATGGCTCTGCCTATAGCGAGACCGTGGGGCGGGACGGACCAATCAGGTCCTTCCAAATTCCCGCCACAAGGGGCAACAGAATTTGCATAGCCAAGGGTATATAAGACCCACTCTCGCAAGGTTAGTCAGATTAATTCTTCTTCAGCGACTTGCAATCGTTGAGCTCCGGATCGAAGCCTGCCGTCGACACGCACCCAGCGGAACACGCGGCCTGAAGGCCTGTACACACCGGGACGAATATCGCGCGCGCTTATCGCCAGCGTTTTTCGTGCCTTATTTCGTGCCGTTTTTCGGCGCGTTTTGAGTGTTCACACCCAAGCGATTTTCACTGGCGCTGTGCCGAGTGAACGTGCACATTCAGTCGATGCGCTCCCGGTACACAAGATGGTGCTGCGGCACTTTAAGCCTCTGACACTCGCTTGTCACACAGAAGGAGAAGAGAGACAGTATTTACGTGCTTGCCAAACCATAGACATATTATGTATATGGACAAAACCATTCACACACTTTTTGCTAACTGGCAAGCAGCATTAGCAGTTCATCTTCTTCTTTGTCTACTTACTACTTCTTCGTTGTATCAATGTGTGCTCGGCAAGACCGTTTTGTGCTCGAGCGCCACCAAGTCGTGTTTTACTGTCACTTCAGCAGCTCCAGGCACGTGAACAAAAGTGCCGATCTCATTGGTCGGACAGTTTTTTACGCGCCGCGTCAAAATAAAAAAACGAACTCGAGGCGTTTTTTTAAAAATGACGCTTTTACGCCTGGCGTTTTGCGCGTCGGTGTGAACACTCACATTGGCGCCCATTGTTTAGTCCCGAGGCGTTAAACGTCGGCGATAAACGCGTGCGAAAATCGTCCCGGTGTGAACAGGCCTTGAGGACGTCGGATTCTCCGCCTTCAGCCTGCCTTCCAGCTGCGCCATCCGGCACTATATCCTTTTCATACCTTACTGTGTTTTACACATTCAAAAAGAGCACGAGACGTTGTTGCAAATGTCTCGTTCCTGCGCCTCGTGCAGAGGTTTCATCGCGGACGAGGATCGGCACATCATCTGCGTGTCATGTCTCGGACGAGACCACACGCAGACTGCACTCAACCAGGGCGGCTGCCCTGAGTGCGACGAACTGGCGCTGCAGACCCTTCGGGCTCGGCTCGCCAGCTTCGACTCGGATCCCGTCCCGTGCTCCCAGCCTCTAGAGCCACGGAAGAAGAAATGTCGCGACCAGAGGCCACCGGAGCGCTCTGATGAGCACACGCCGGGCATGTCCCCGCGTGCCTCGCCATCGCCCGTCTTGTTCGTCGACGAGCAGCACAGCTCCCCTCGCATGGCGGCTGCTGCTGTTTCGTTCGGCGGACCGGAGGAGGAAGAGGATGACAGCCTTTCCCTTGCTGCATCCGGAAGCGGGTGGTCGGATGCCGCCTCGGAGCACGCCACTTCGACGCGGACGGCTAGCGGCGTCATAACCTCAGTTGACGCTGAGCTTATGCGCTTGCTCACCAAGGCCGTGGACGACCTCGGCATTGACTGGTCTCAGCCCGAGGAGCCCACGAGAAGCCGACTGGATGAGTGGTATTTCGAGAACCGCCGTCAACCGACCGCTCAAAGACCCGCTCCCTTCTTTCCAGAAGTCCACGAGGAGCTAACAAAATCGTGGAAGGCGCCATTTTCTTCTCGCGCCAAATCCTCCTTTTCTCCAGCGCTCTCGGTAGTCGATGGCGCTCAGAAAAAAGGATATCAAACCCTTCCTCCCCTCGAGGAAGCCGTCGCTGCACACCTTTGCCCGCCCTCCACCAGAGGATGGCAGTCAAAGACTGTACACCCTTCCAAAGCCTGCCGCACTACGTCCAGCCTCGCCGGTCGAGCATTCGCCTCCGCCGGCCAGGCGGCGTCAGCGCTGCACTCTATGGCGGTGCTTCAAGTCTTCCAGGCCAAACTCCTCCGTTCCCTGGACGAGTCTGTTCCTGACAACGAGGCTCTGAAGGATCTGCGCGGCACCACTGACTTGGCCCTGCGCGCCACCAAGGCTAATGCTCAGGCGATCGGCAGATGTATGGCCAGCCTGACGGTGTTGGAGCGCCATTTATGGCTTAACTTAACTGAGATGAAGGACACGGACAAGACCGCTTTCCTGGACGCGCCCATTTCGCCTTCAGGATTGTTTGGTTCCGCCGTGGTTGGGTTCACGGAGCGCTTCACTGAGGCACAGAAGGCTTCGCAGGCAATGCGACATTTCCTGCCTAAGCGTTCCAGCTCCTCCGCAAGCCGTCAAGCTAAAGCTGGACCAGCCCAGCCCACCAAGGCGCCGCCTTCAGCTCGCCAGCCTCACGCGGCTTCCAAGCCCGGTCAGCGTTCCCGCTCTACGAGCCGCAGCAGACCGCCGGAGCGTCGAGGTCCACGACCCAGCAATGTGTCGAAACCTGAGCCTCCGAAGCCGTCCTAGCCAGAGGTATGAAGAGAAGGCGGATAGTGCTCGCTTTGGCCAGTGCACCGCCTCGCTCTCTTCTAAAACGTTCCCCAGCTCCCTTCAAGGCGGCTGGGAACGCCACATTCACAGCCAACGAGCCCGCAAGCAAGCACGCTCGCCTGTACACAAACGCCGTTTTCACGGCGACCCATATGAGTCACAAAAAGAGCTTTTTCTCTGTAGGCAGTGTGCCAGCATTAAAGCATGTACCCCTACACTCAAGCACTCCCCCATGTTCCCCAGCCCCCTGCACTCAGGTGGTTGGAAACATTACTCTCACAGTCAACGAGCCCGCACTCAAGCGCGCTCGCCTGTACACAAGCACCAATACTCTATGTCCCCCGGCCCCCTGCACTCAGGCGGCGGGAAACAATTCCCTCATAAGCGCCAACTTAGCGCAAGGTTATCGGGCCACCGAGTCCCTGTTACTCAGCAACTCGCCCCACAGATTAATTCAGCCCCTGGCTTCGAAGGCCGAGGCCTGGCGGGCCATTCCCGGCATTTCGAAATGGGTGTTGAACATAATAGAACGAGGTTACTCGCTACAGTTTGCTCGCAGACCACCGCGCTTTCGCGCCGTGGAAGAGACAACGGTGAGAAGCGACAAAAGTCACGTGCTTCGAACCGAGATATCAAAACTGTTAATAAAGGGAGCGGTAGAAGCCGTACACCCCTCACAGAGCGAGTCGGGCTTTTACAGCCGTTACTTCCTTGTTCCAAAAAAGGACGGTGGTCTAAGACCCATCCTAGACCTCAGACATTTGAACAAAGCACTTATGAAGCGCCCGTTCAGAATGTTGAGAATGAAACAAATCCTCGCGCACATTCGCCCGGGAGATTGGTTTTTCACTGTGGATCTAGAGGATGCCTATTTCCACATACAAATAGCCCCCCATCACAGGCCATTCTTGAGATTCGCCTTCGAGGGGAAAGCTTACCAATACAAGGTGCTACCTTTTGGTCTATCCCTAGCCCCTCGCACGTTTACAAAGTGCATGGAAGCGGCGCTAACCCCGCTGAGGCTGCGGGGGATGAGAATTCTCAACTATCTCAACGACTGGCTCATAATAGCTCAGTCAGAGATACAGTTATTAAACCACAGATCTTGGCTTCTCAACCATTTACAATGCTTGGGACTCAGAATCAATGTGGCAAAGAGTTTATTGTCTCCCACACAGAAAGTTTCGTTTCTGGGAACAGTATTGGACTCACTGCAGATGAGCGCGCGGCTGACGTCACAGCGCGCGCTCTCTGTTCGGAACCGAGCGGTTTCCCTCAGGTCCGGTGCACGCATTCCTCTCAAATATTTTCAGAGGATGTTGGGTCTCATGGCCTCGGCAGCGCCAGTGCTCAGACTGGGTCTGTTACACATGCGCCCTGTTGTAAAGGCTCCTTTAAGAGAGGACTTTTATTCTGACACCGAAAATCATTCTCGGACTGAGCGCTCTCTTGAGTGAAGTAGCTGTTGCCTGCTGAACGGTTATGTTGCGCCGATCGCTGAGGGGACATTATTACCTGTGATGTTTGCTGCTTAAGTTGCCTTGAGGTGTTAGTCATTGACCTACAAGTAAGCATGTTGTATTATGTTTGAGTTTATAGAGTTTATAGAGATCGAAATGTTTAGTTATGTATAAATGCCTCACGCACGCATGTCCAGACATGCCCTCAGCTATTGTTTCTCTTAGTTTAGCTTAGTGACACTGTTCTGTATGTGATTATTCTTCTTTATTGGGATGATAATTCAAGATTTTGAGCTGTTTATACCAGATGAGTGATGTAAATCTGACGTGCTCTCTTATTCATACATGGAGAAATGTCACTAATGAGGATTTAGTATGTTTTTGCTGCCTTTATCTACCAATGGATGTTTAATATTGTATTTGCCCAGCTTAACCTTGTTATTCACTATCCTTTTATGGTGTTTCTTGTTTTCCAGACTAATTCCTCTATTGCTTGTAATACCTACCTGTGACATACCTGTACCTCTGTGGATCGATCTTATATTAATACATCATTTAAACCTGCTCAACTGTCTCCTCATCCTTATATTAAACTGTGCTCTGACAGGCACCCAGAGGGGTTCACTCATCTAATTAAAATCAGATCCAGACAGTCAAAGTCTCCAGAACATTGTGGTCCTTCGAGCCGGATGAGTGTTCCTTTCTGATATGATGGACTCTGATGAGGAGATTGTTGGCGGAGCCCGTCCTAAGCGCCTTACTCGTTGTCCAGCCTACCTCGAGCAGTATGAGGTGCAGTTTCCCTGGTCCAGACCTGTCTCAGAGCCTGATGTTTTCCGCATCATGGAGACGCCTGTCCCAGCCTGGTCCCGGTCCCTTCAGCCATGTGTTACACCCCCTAGTGGTGACCATGTCCGTCCTGATGGCTCGCAGATCCTGTCATCCAGACGTCAGCTTACTCAGCCTGCTGTGTGCCCTCAGCCAGTCCCTTCCTCGCCTTCGACGGCTGATTCAGTGGCTTCGGCCCACCTCAGCGAGCTACAGCACCTGCGCCACGAGCGTGCAGCCTTCCAAGCAGATCTGAGAGAGTTGAGATCAGTTCATGCAGAAGTTCGAGAGTTAGTCATAGCAGCGCAGTCCCTTCGAGCAGACATTAGCCAAGCCAGAGGCCAACCTCTTTCGCCACTGCAGCCCTCAGTGTTGCGGTTGTCTAATCCTCCAGTCAAGCCCTGTGTGTCCACTCCTATAGTCGATAGTGGTCCTTTCCCTGATCTTCCTCCGCCGCCTTGGCCTGAGCCTGACGCAGCCTTAGCGAGACAGTTAGGTGACCTTGAGTTGTCCGGTGCAGCTACTTCCTATCGGCCTGTGGTACCAGAGTCTCAGCAGTATCCCTTTGTGCTCCCTACCACTCGGTCGCGTCCTTCTTGGCCTGGTGTTCCGGAGGCTGGTGAGTTCCCTCCTCCTCCTACTCCTCAGGACCTTAGAGAGTTGCTTACACCTAGTGCCATGCCTTTGCCTGTTCGCCACCAGTTAGCACCTGCCTATCCTAGTCTCCCAGCTTTCCCTCGTCAGGCAGAGCCTAGGGTGCGCCCTGTAGTCCGTTCCTCTGAGTTTGTGTATCGTGGTCCCCCTCCTACGATCCCTAAGTTTACTCATCCAGACCCTAGTGAGTTTGCTCGCCTTCGCATAGCTCTGGAGAACCTGCTCCCCCCAGATGGCACGGAGCTGTTTAAGTACCAGATCTTAGTAGATCACCTTAAGCTCGAGGAAGCTAAGATGATAGCTGATGCTAACTTGAATTCCCCTACCCCTTTCACGGACACTATGTCAGCACTTTGTGAAAAGTACGGCCAGCCACATCAGTTAGCCTTGAGGAGGATAGCTAGTGTCCTTGATAGTCCTGACGTTAGACGAGGTGACATCCCAGCCTTCCAGAGATTTGCTCTCCAAGTCCAATCCTTAGTCGGCCTGTTGAGAACTTTAGGACATGATGGTGAGTTGGAGTTGAGTTGTGGTTCCCACGTCGCACGCCTCCTGAGCAAGCTTCCCCCGGAGCAGAGAGCAGAGTTTCGTCGCCATATGTTTCGCCAACCTGGGTCTTCCCCTAACCTAGTCGACCTCTCTAACTGGCTTCGTTACGAGACCTGGTGTCATAGCTATGATACAGAGTTAATGTCTAAGAGCTCACATGCTGGCAAGAGGTCTGTTGCTATTCTGCATGGAGTTGGAACATCCTCAGTCCCATCCTCATCCTCGTCCCCTTCAACAGTTGAGTCTTCCATGCCTCGTAAAGGTTCAGTACAGCCAGCCAAGCCTGCTAGAACGAAGCGCTATTGTCCATTCTGTGGATCGCCTGAGCATTACCTGAGTCAGTGTGCTTCCTTCACACAGCTTACCACTGATCAAGTTAAGACCTGGATCCGTAGTCACGATCGCTGTTGGCGTTGTGCCAGATCACACCATGCTGCCCGATGCGATCTGAAGAAACCCTGTAGTCTTTGCCGTGGCTTACATCTTCGCTCCCTTCACGATGTGAATGTCGGTCCTTCCGCTACAGAGGATTCCACTACTATGGAGAAGAGTTGCCTTACGAGTTTCTCCTCGGATAGGTTCTTCTGCGATAAGCCTTCCATCAGTGGCCGTGTCATGCTTAAGGTGGTTCCAGTGCATCTGCATTTTGAAGATCGTACCTTGGATACCTTTGCCCTCCTGGATGACGGATCGGAGCGAACGATCCTACTCTCCACTGCCGCTGAAGCCCTGGGCATTCAGGGTGTTCCGGAAGACCTTCCGTTACGGACCGTCAGAGACGATGTTCAGGTCATTCGAGGCCGTTCCATATCCTTTCAGATATCCCCCGTCTCCCGACCACAGATCAGTTATCAGATCAGTCATGCCTTTACAGCTGATCGCCTTAACTTGTCGCGCCAGTCCTATCCCATTGAGCAGTTAAGGCGTAAATACAGACACTTGAGAGGCCTTCCCATCCGTACCCTTACAGATGTCCAACCATTGCTCCTTATTGGTTCTGATCAGCCCCACCTTATAACCCCCACTGAGCCTGTTCGATGGGGCGGCCAGGGAGCGCCAGTTGCTGTTCGAACCCGCTTGGGATGGACACTTCAGGGTCCTGTTCCTTCTAGGGGTTGTCCTTCTTCCCCTCGCCAGTGTCTGCTTACCTCTTTGGTTCCTGTCCAAGATGAGCTCCTTCACCACGTTCAGAGATTGTGGCAGTTGGATACAATTTCTTCCCGTGAGTGTACTGACGTTACTCGCTCCAAGCAGGACCAGGCTGCCCTTCAGCTGCTTGACCTCAAGACCATTACCCAAGAGATGGAGGGTGTTCATCGCCTCGCCACTCCCCTTCTTCGTCGTAGAGACATGCCTTTGTTGAATGCTCCGAGAGATTCAGTCTTGCCTACCCTCCGCAGTGGGGAGCGGCGTCTACTGAAGGATCCTGAGAAAGCCGAGACCTACCGAACAGAGATGCGAAAACTCCTTGAGACCGGAGCTGTCCGTGTAGTCCCTGATCCTGTTCCTGATAGCTCTGAGTGTTGGTACATTCCTCACCACCTTGTTAGCCACAATGGGAAGTCCCGTCTCGTCTTCAATTGTTCCCATCAGTACAGGGGTCAGAGCCTTAACCAGTACCTATTGCCCGGACCTACCCTTGGAGCCTCGTTGATAGGTGTCCTCCTTCGTTTCCGAGAGCATCCTGTAGCCGTGAGTGGAGATATTAAGGCGATGTTCCACCAGGTTCGCCTCCTGCCTGAAGATCGTCCTCTACTCCGCTTCCTATGGCGAGACCTTCAGATGGATGAGGCTCCTCGGACCTTCGAGTGGTTAGTTCTACCCTTCGGTACCACCTCCAGCCCTTGTTGTGCTATCTATGCACTCCAGCGCCACACCCGTCAGCACCCCTTGACCGATGAGGAGATCCGTTTCTCTCTGGAGAGGTGTTTCTATGTTGATAATTGCCTCCAGAGCCTACCTACTGCCAATGCAGCCCAGAGTCTGATTGATCGCTTGCGTACTATCCTTTCCGGAGCTGGATTCGAGATCCGGCAGTGGGCCTGTAACGAGCCGGCTGTATTGAGTCACCTGCCTCCTGACGCTCGAGCTACCAGTGTGGAGCTGTGGCTGACACAGGAGAAAACCGACATCCCTGAGTCCACGTTAGGTTTGAGTTGGAATTGGCAGTCCGATACCTTGTCCTATAAGCACCGGCCTGTGATCTATGAGACCCCTACCTTGCGGAATATTTATAGGGTCCTTGCTACACAGTACGACCCACTGGGATTGCTCCTTCCTTACACAACCCGTGCGAAAGTGATCGTCAAGCACCTTTGGAACCAGCAGAGACAGTGGGATGATCCTAACTTACCTCCTGACCTGCTCCACTCTTGGAAGCAGTGGGAAGAAGAACTTCACTGCCTTCCAAGTGTTTGTCTTCCTCGTCCTTATGTCCCTCCTGAATTTGGGATTGGAGGAGTTACTCACGAGGTCCATATTTTTTCCGATGCATCGGAGCAAGCCTACGGAGCCGTAGCGTACCTACGTACCATTGACTCAGCTGGTCAGACCTACCTGTCCTTCCTTATCGCTCGTTCCCGTGTTACACCCAAAAGAGTACATTCCATACCCAGATTGGAGCTCTGTGGGAGCCTGGTGGCAGCCCAGCTTGCGAAGTTGCTGTCCAACGAATTGACCTTGAAAATACAGTCTACTGTACTGTGGACTGATTCTACTACGGTCCTTCAATGGTTGAGGTCTGAATCCTGTCGCTATCGAGTTTTCGTTGGCAATAGGATTGCTGAGATCCAGGAGCTCACTGGACAGTGCTCTTGGCGTTATGTTAGCTCAGCCAACAACCCGGCCGATGACCTAACAAGAGGGAAATCTCTTTCCTACCTTGCCAGCTCAAACCGATGGTCCCAAGGACCCCCTTTTCTTCTCCTTGACCCTAGAGAATGGCCGGTCCTTCCTAATCCTGAGCCTAGTGAAGATCCAGCGGAGTTGCGGAAGTCAACCTTTTGTGGAGTTATTGCCTCATCTACCACCTGTAGCCACGACGATAGATGGAATTATCCTACCTGGTTAG
>NW_027645621.1:0-74793 GCF_949357685.1 Gobio gobio | reverse complement strand
TTTGCAAAGGTAGGTTTTAAACATAATCACAAATATTTAATGAACGATTTGATTGACAGCAATGCTTCTAGAGGAAAAGTTGTTCAGTATGAGGAGATCTATCAATTGATATGCATATTTTGTGGATGTGTGCAACACCACGTGATTACAGAGCCATAAAACTCGTTAGCGCCAACTAGTGGCCGATTTCTTTCAAAATTCTTACAGTCCTCTAAGTCCATGAGTCAAACATGCCCACCGAGTTTCATTCCCATCGGCCTCCGTTAACCTTGTCTTAGAGGTGCTCAAACTTTATTGGCCAAGAGCAGCCATGTTTTTTGAGATACGCCAATGTCCTCATAGACATACATGGTACCTTGGACCAAGACACTGCATACAAATTTTCAAGTCAATTGGACTAGCGGTCTGGTGGTTATAGCCATTTTCATGTTTTTTTCGTGTTATAGCGCCACCAAGTGTTCAATCGTCGTGATTCTTTTATCGTGACTCAAGACTCAGCCCATACACATGTGTTCCAAGTTTGGTAAAGATATCTAATTTTGTTCTTGAGTTATAGCCATTTTAGTAAAATAGGCTCCTCCCACAACGTTCGTTTTCCGCCCCTTAGCAACCGTGAAAAGAAATTTCAACTTTTTTTCAATAATTATTGATATTCAGACTCCAGAGAACATTTCTGCACTGGTTTGGTTCCAATCGGGCTAAAATCCAGGGACTAGTTCGCAAAAGTAGTTTTTTGACATAATTCAAAATGGCGGAAAATCTAAAATGGCGGAAATGAAATCGGAGATATACATTTTTTATGTCAGGTATTCAGCTTTCCAATGATATAAGACACTTGAGTCTACGACATACGGTTTAGGAGTTATGAGCAGTTTCGCGCAATTGATTGCTATAGCGCCACCTATAGGCCAATCTGTCTCATAATTTGATAACCTCTCCTCGATTTTTGTACTACCATCTGACAAAGTTTCAAAGCTCCAGCTTCTACGGTTTGGGCTGCACGATGCGTTTTAGCGGAGAATAATAATAATAATAAAAATCAGTACAATTACAATAGGGTTTCAGCACTTCGTGCTTGAACCCCTAATAATAATAAAAATCAGCACAAATACAATAGGTGTTCAGCACTTCGTGCTTGAACCCCTAATAATAATAAAAATCAATACAATTACAATAGGGTTTCAGCACTTCGTGCTTGAACCCCTAAAAACCCTTACAATTACAATAGGGTTTCAGCACTTCGTGCTTGAACCCCTAATAATAATAATAATAATAAAAATCAGCACAAATACAATAGGTGTTCAGCACTTCGTGCTTGAACCCCTAATAAAAACCCTTACAATTACAATAGGGTTTCAGCACTTCGTGCTTGAACCCCTAATTAAAGCTGCAAGCAGCATTTAGCGGGGTTCAAGCCTTTAAGGCCTTTAAGCACACAAGCATCAAAAGACATTAAGTTTTATTTAGCAAGATTTTAAACACTGAAATAATAGATGGAAAATACAATTTACAGTCAATACAGGCAATTTCCAATAGGAAATACGTGGTTTTAAAAGGTTTTAAACAGTTATAGCGCCACTCATGGTCTGATTTCCATAAAACTTTGCATGCTTGTTAAAGATGTGATCTCACATATGCATAACAATTTTCGTGAAGTTTTGAGTTTTCCCTTAGAATTTATAGGCTTTTGAGTGTATTTTGCCATGCCGCTTTTCTAAATTACCCTGTTATAGCCATTTAAATGCAAAAGTTAAACTTTTTTTCGATAATTATTGATCTAGAGAGTCCAGAGAATTATCCTAGACTAGTTTGGTTCCAATCGGGCAAAAATCCAGGGACTAGTTTGCAAAAGTAGGTTTTTAACATAAACGCAAATATTTAATGAACATATTAATTGACAGCAATAGTTTTAGAGGCAAAGTTGTTTGGTATGAGGAGTTCTATCAAATGATATGCATATTTCATGGATGTGTGCAACACCACGTGATTACAGAGCCGTAAAACTCGTTGGCGCCAACTAGTGGCCGATTTCTTTCAAACTTCTTACAGACCTCTAGGGCCATGAGTTAAACATGCCCACAGAGTTTCGTTCCGATCGGCCTCCGTTAACCTTGTCTAATAGGTGCTCAAATTTAATTGGCTGTGGCGGCCATGTTTTTTGACATACGCCAATTTCCTCATAGACATATATGGTACCTTGGACCAAGACACTGCATACCAATTTTCAAGTCAATCGGACTAGCGGTCGGGTGGTTATAGCCAATTTCATGTTTTTTTCGTGTTATAGCGCCACCAAGTGTTCAATCGTCGCGATTCTTTTATCGTGACCAAAGACTCAGCCCATACACATGTGTACCAAGTTTGGTAAATATATCTCATTTTGTTCTTGAGTTATAACCATTTTAGTAAAATAGGCTCCTCCCACAACATTCGTTTTCCGCCCCTTAGCAACCGTGAATCGAAATTTCAACTTTTTTTCGATAATTATTGATATTCAGACTCCAGAGAACATTTCTGCACTGGTTTGGTTCCGATCGGTCTAAAATCCAGGGACTAGTTCGCAAAAGTAGTTTTTTGACAAAATTCAAAATGGTGGAAAATCCATCATGGCGGAAATGAAATCGGAGATATACGTTTTGTTTGTCATGGACTCACCTTTCCAATGATATAAGACACTTGAGTCTACGACATACGGTTTAGGAGTTATGAGCAGTTTCGCGCAATTGATTGCTATAGCGCCACCTATTGGCCAATCTGGCTCATAATTTGATAACCTCTCCTCGATTTTTGTACTACCATCTGACAAAGTTTCAACGCTCCAGCCCTTACGGTTTGGGCTGCACGATGCGTTTTAGTGGAGAATAATAATAATAATAATAATAATTAAAGCTGCAAGCAGCATTTATCGGGGTTCAAGCAGTTAAGGCCTTTAAGCACAAAAGCATCAAAAGACATTCAGTTTTATTTAGCAAGCATTTAACAACTGCCATCATAGATGAAAAAGTCAATTTACAGCCTATACAGGCAGTTTACCATAGGAAATATATGGTTTTAAAGCGTTTTTACAGTTATAGCACCTTTTGCCTGAGTCTTCTTATAGTCTTGCCTGATCTCCACCACTTTTATTAGTAGTACTCAAAGTGTGCCCATACTGTATATATGTGGAGGGAGTTTGATTGACAGGCGATCTGACTAATCATAATCCGCCATTTTGTCCAACAAAGCAGTCAGGAAAGTTAGTAGATTAACATAGGAGGAATTAAATTTGAAAAACAAAGTGTACTGACGTCTTAGCACTTTAAAACAACATTCCTTTTATGTTCATTCATGTTTATTTTAATGATATAAATTAACTAGAAGGAAGAGATGATCGGTTCACAAGCAGCTTTAACTGAGCCTCGAGTCTACAGCAATCTATCAGACACATTAAAGAGTCACAAAATGGCATTTATTTTTTAAATGTCTCTAAAAATTGACTACATTTGAAAGGTGATACTTTGTTTCATATCAAAAGTACTTGTCTGTCAGCACGCAGTCTTTTCTCTGATCCGCAATGTATTTTTCACTGCGTGAGAACTTGGTGTGGTTTGAGAGTGGCGTCGCTTGTCAGACATAGCAACAGTAACTAAAGTGGGCTGGTCTTTGCGAACGGTCATTGACAGTATGGACGGGGATTCGCCAGTCCCAATTCAAAACAAATTTCATCACAATCCATCATTGTTTGTTTCAAACATGTGAGAGCATCAAAATGATCCATGGGTGAAATTGATTGGATTTAATTTATTTTTTTGTCAGTTCCTATCATAATTTTAACATTTTGGCGTTATTGTTTAGCTATTTACCTATGTTTACAAATTTCATTTGTTTTTTTGTTGTTGTCTCGATCAGACTAACAGCTTTGAAGATAACCACAATTTTTTAAAGCTGTAAATGACACTTACAAAAACCATAAGGCGAAACCTGGCATGTTTGGTATTGTTGGACTCGGCAAGGATTCTTAGGAGGTCTCTCCTGTGAAAAAAACACGGGCTTGAAACTTCTAAGGCTCCTTCAAGGCATTGTGCCAATGACGTATACTTGCTCGGAACTGCACCTAAGAATTTCACCTACTGTTGCACTTGTGCATATGGTAGAGTGACAATAAAGTGATTTGACAAAGACACTGCATGCCAATTTTCAGTAAACTAACGCCCGTTTCACACATACTCCGTCTGCAGTGCGTATGCGGTGCGTGTTGCGGTGCGTATGCGGTGCAGGAGCAGCACGCGCTGTTGTGCTTTCATATATGCTGTGTTTGCAGCGTGCAACTGATCCGCGGTTGTATACCACAAACACAGCATTTATTCATTATTATTTTCATTTCAAATCCAAAAGTTGTTACTGAACATGGCTTGTCAGAATTAAAATTCTCTTTGTTTACACTTTCATAGATGTCACGTTTTAACGTAGTACATTTAAACAACGTTTTATTCAATTCATTACTTTATATTTATATAGCCTATATAACTTTATATAGCCTATACTTTAGCTCACACAAGTGGAAAAACATTGAAATATAACTTATAGCCTATAAACATTTTAAATTAGAAACTTACAATAGAAACAGCCGACTCTCGTCTTCTCTTTCGTTTTTAAACCCTTTTAAAAGCAGGTCATAAAGACCTTTGTTTTTCCACCTCCAGGAATGTACGTGCTCTTCCTTATTTAAATTTTTTTAACCTAAATGCCAGGTAAGGTGTCGTTTCCTTGCTTTACCCGAGAAAAAAAAGCCATGTGTTGACTTTGAAACAGAGTATATTTTAAATTACATACATCTGTGGTAAAATTACTAGATTTTCGTGTCAGTACATGTTTATTTTAAAGCGAACAATGTGCTGTCACTTTAATTCCGCAGTGCAGCACAGCAAAAAATAGACTCGGTACGGAAACGATCGCCGGACTGCTGCAGACGCACCGCACCTGGAACGGACTGACGGACAGCATCCGCGCGCAGTGTGAAAGCTGTAATCCGTTAACATGGGTCGGGAAAAAAATATGCACCGCATACGCACTGCAAACGGAGTATGTGTGAAACAGGCGTAACGGTTGGGTGCGCTTATAGCTATTTTCATGATTTCTTTCACTGTTATAGCGCCACCAAGTGGCCAATTGTCACGATTCTTTTCATGTCAACTCAAATTGAGCTTATGAACATGTGTCCCAAGTTTAGCGAAAATATCTCTTTCCGTTCACAAGTTATAACCATTTTATAGTGCCACCAAGTGGCCAATTGTCATGATTTTTTTTCACGTGACCTCAAAATGAGCTCATGAACATGTGTCCCAAGTTTTGCGAAAATTTCCCTTTCTTTTCACAAGTTATAACCGTTTTATAGTGCCACCTAGAGGCCAATTGTTGCGATTTTTTTCAAGTGATCTCCGAATGAGCTCACGAAGATGTATCCCAAGTTTAGCAAACAAATCTCTTTCCGTTCACAATTTATAACCATTTTAGTAAAAATGGCCCTTGTGCCATCAAAGATTTTGGTTCCCCTTATCGACCGTTAATTGAAATTTTGAGTTTTTTGGATGATTATTGATTGACCGACTCCAGAGAATAGTCTTGCAGTGGTTTGGTTCCAATCAGGCCAAAAACCTAGGAGAAGTCAGCAAAAATAGGTTTTTCAAAAAAATGCAATTTACTCAAAATTGGCGCCTGAAGGGCGAGCAAATCGGAGATAGCCATTTTGTCTGCCTTGAGCCAAGGATTCCAACGATATAAGACACTTGATCCTGGGACAAACAGTCTAAGAGTTATGAGCAATTTTGGACTTTTGGTTGCTGTAGCGCCACCTATGGGCCATTCGGGGTCATACTCTGATAGGTTGTCCCCAAACTGAGGCCTACCATCTGGCCAGGTTTCATGTCTCTAGGCCTTACGGTTTGGCCTGCACGATGCGTTTTACGAATCCTTACAATTACAATAGGGTTTCAGCATTTCATGCTTGAACCCCTAATAAGAATGAAGGCTTTTTGCCAGTTATAGCGCCACCTATGGTCCGATCTCCATGCAACTCTGCATGCTTCCTCGCCATGTTCTGACACATATGCTCATCAATTTTGGTGAAGTTCTGAGTTTTCATTTGGGATGTATAGGCTTTTTAGTGTATTTTGCCACGCCCCTTTTCTAAATGACCCTGTTACAGCCACCCAAATACCAAAGTTCAACTTTTTTTTGATAATTATAGATCGAGAGAGTCCAGAGAATTGTCCTAGACTGGTTCGGTTCCGATCGGGCGAAAAACCAGGGACTAGTTCGCAAAAGTAGGTTTTGGACAAAATTCGACATAGCAGAAAATTTTCCCTGCCTACATCCAAATCGGAGATAGCCATTTTGTCTGCCTTGAGCCAAGGATTCCAACGATATAAGACACTTGATCCTGGGACAAACAGTCTAAGAGTTATGAGCAATTTTGGACTTTTGGTTGCTGTAGCGCCACCTATGGGCCATTCGGGGTCATACTCTGATAGGTTGTCCCCAAACTGAGGCCTACCATCTGGCCAGGTTTCATGTCTCTAGGCCTTACGGTTTGGCCTGCACGATGCGTTTTACGAATCCTTACAATTACAATAGGGTTTCAGCATTTCATGCTTGAACCCCTAATAAGAATGAAGGCTTTTTGCCAGTTATAGCGCCACCTATGGTCCGATCTCCATGCAACTCTGCATGCTTCCTCGCCATGTTCTGACACATATGCTCATCAATTTTGGTGAAGTTCTGAGTTTTCATTTGGGATGTATAGGCTTTTTAGTGTATTTTGCCACGCCCCTTTTCTAAATGACCCTGTTACAGCCACCCAAATACCAAAGTTCAACTTTTTTTTGATAATTATAGATCGAGAGAGTCCAGAGAATTGTCCTAGACTGGTTCGGTTCCGATCGGGCGAAAAACCAGGGACTAGTTCGCAAAAGTAGGTTTTGGACAAAATTCGACATAGCAGAAAATTTTCCCTGCCTACATCCAAATCGGAGATAGCCATTTTGTCTGCCTTGAGCCAAGGATTCCAACGATATAAGACACTTGATCCTGGGACAAACAGTCTAAGAGTTATGAGCAATTTTGGACTTTTGGTTGCTGTAGCGCCACCTATGGGCCATTCGGGGTCATACTCTGATAGGTTGTCCCCAAACTGAGGCCTACCATCTGGCCAGGTTTCATGTCTCTAGGCCTTACGGTTTGGCCTGCACGATGCGTTTTACGAATCCTTACAATTACAATAGGGTTTCAGCATTTCATGCTTGAACCCCTAATAAGAATGAAGGCTTTTTGCCAGTTATAGCGCCACCTATGGTCCGATCTCCATGAAACTCTGCATGCTTCCTCGCCATGTTCTGACACATATGCTCATCAATTTTGGTGAAGTTCTGAGTTTTCATTTGGGGTGTATAGGCTTTGTAGTGTATTTTGCCACGCCCCTTTTCTAAATGACCCTGTTACAGCCACCCAAATACCAAAGTTCAACTTTTTTTGATAATTATAGATCGAGAGAGTCCAGAGAATTGTCCTAGACTGGTTCGGTTCCGATCGGGCGAAAAACCAGGGACTAGTTCGCAAAAGTAGGTTTTGGACAAAATTCGACATAGCAGAAAATTTTCCCTGCCTACATCCAAATCGGAGATAGCCATTTTGTCTGCCTTGAGCCAAGGATTCCAACGATATAAGACACTTGATCCTGGGACAAACAGTCTAAGAGTTATGAGCAATTTTGGACTTTTGGTTGCTGTAGCGCCACCTATGGGCCATTCGGGGTCATACTCTGATAGGTTGTCCCCAAACTGAGGCCTACCATCTGGCCAGGTTTCATGTCTCTAGGCCTTACGGTTTGGCCTGCACGATGCGTTTTACGAATCCTTACAATTACAATAGGGTTTCAGCATTTCATGCTTGAACCCCTAATAAGAATGAAGGCTTTTTGCCAGTTATAGCGCCACCTATGGTCCGATCTCCATGAAACTCTGCATGCTTCCTCGCCATGTTCTGACACATATGCTCATCAATTTTGGTGAAGTTCTGAGTTTTCATTTGGGATGTATAGGCTTTTTAGTGTATTTTGCCACGCCCCTTTTCTAAATGACCCTGTTACAGCCACCCAAATACCAAAGTTCAACTTTTTTTTGATAATTATAGATCGAGAGAGTCCAGAGAATTGTCCTAGACTGGTTCGGTTCCGATCGGGCGAAAAACCAGGGACTAGTTCGCAAAAGTAGGTTTTGGACAAAATTCGACATAGCAGAAAATTTTCCCTGCCTACATCCAAATCGGAGATAGCCATTTTGTCTGCCTTGAGCCAAGGATTCCAACGATATAAGACACTTGATCCTGGGACAAACAGTCTAAGAGTTATGAGCAATTTTGGACTTTTGGTTGCTGTAGCGCCACCTATGGGCCATTCGGGGTCATACTCTGATAGGTTGTCCCCAAACTGAGGCCTACCATCTGGCCAGGTTTCATGTCTCTAGGCCTTACGGTTTGGCCTGCACGATGCGTTTTACGAATCCTTACAATTACAATAGGGTTTCAGCATTTCATGCTTGAACCCCTAATAAGAATGAAGGCTTTTTGCCAGTTATAGCGCCACCTATGGTCCGATCTCCATGAAACTCTGCATGCTTCCTCGCCATGTTCTGACACATATGCTCATCAATTTTGGTGAAGTTCTGAGTTTTCATTTGGGATGTATAGGCTTTTTAGTGTATTTTGCCACGCCCCTTTTCTAAATGACCCTGTTACAGCCACCCAAATACCAAAGTTCAACTTTTTTTTGATAATTATAGATCGAGAGAGTCCAGAGAATTGTCCTAGACTGGTTCGGTTCCGATCGGGCGAAAAACCAGGGACTAGTTCGCAAAAGTAGGTTTTGGACAAAATTCGACATAGCAGAAAATTTTCCCTGCCTACATCCAAATCGGAGATAGCCATTTTGTCTGCCTTGAGCCAAGGATTCCAACGATATAAGACACTTGATCCTGGGACAAACAGTCTAAGAGTTATGAGCAATTTTGGACTTTTGGTTGCTGTAGCGCCACCTATGGGCCATTCGGGGTCATACTCTGATAGGTTGTCCCCAAACTGAGGCCTACCATCTGGCCAGGTTTCATGTCTCTAGGCCTTACGGTTTGGCCTGCACGATGCGTTTTACGAATCCTTACAATTACAATAGGGTTTCAGCATTTCATGCTTGAACCCCTAATAAGAATGAAGGCTTTTTGCCAGTTATAGCGCCACCTATGGTCCGATCTCCATGAAACTCTGCATGCTTCCTCGCCATGTTCTGACACATATGCTCATCAATTTTGGTGAAGTTCTGAGTTTTCATTTGGGATGTATAGGCTTTTTAGTGTATTTTGCCACGCCCCTTTTCTAAATGACCCTGTTACAGCCACCCAAATACCAAAGTTCAACTTTTTTTTGATAATTATAGATCGAGAGAGTCCAGAGAATTGTCCTAGACTGGTTCGGTTCCGATCGGGCGAAAAACCAGGGACTAGTTCGCAAAAGTAGGTTTTGGACAAAATTCGACATAGCAGAAAATTTTCCCTGCCTACATCCAAATCGGAGATAGCCATTTTGTCTGCCTTGAGCCAAGGATTCCAACGATATAAGACACTTGATCCTGGGACAAACAGTCTAAGAGTTATGAGCAATTTTGGACTTTTGGTTGCTGTAGCGCCACCTATGGGCCATTCGGGGTCATACTCTGATAGGTTGTCCCCAAACTGAGGCCTACCATCTGGCCAGGTTTCATGTCTCTAGGCCTTACGGTTTGGCCTGCACGATGCGTTTTACGAATCCTTACAATTACAATAGGGTTTCAGCATTTCATGCTTGAACCCCTAATAAGAATGAAGGCTTTTTGCCAGTTATAGCGCCACCTATGGTCCGATCTCCATGAAACTCTGCATGCTTCCTCGCCATGTTCTGACACATATGCTCATCAATTTTGGTGAAGTTCTGAGTTTTCATTTGGGATGTATAGGCTTTTTAGTGTATTTTGCCACGCCCCTTTTCTAAATGACCCTGTTACAGCCACCCAAATACCAAAGTTCAACTTTTTTTTGATAATTATAGATCGAGAGAGTCCAGAGAATTGTCCTAGACTGGTTCGGTTCCGATCGGGCGAAAAACCAGGGACTAGTTCGCAAAAGTAGGTTTTGGACAAAATTCGACATAGCAGAAAATTTTCCCTGCCTACATCCAAATCGGAGATAGCCATTTTGTCTGCCTTGAGCCAAGGATTCCAACGATATAAGACACTTGATCCTGGGACAAACAGTCTAAGAGTTATGAGCAATTTTGGACTTTTGGTTGCTGTAGCGCCACCTATGGGCCATTCGGGGTCATACTCTGATAGGTTGTCCCCAAACTGAGGCCTACCATCTGGCCAGGTTTCATGTCTCTAGGCCTTACGGTTTGGCCTGCACGATGCGTTTTACGAATCCTTACAATTACAATAGGGTTTCAGCATTTCATGCTTGAACCCCTAATAAGAATGAAGGCTTTTTGCCAGTTATAGCGCCACCTATGGTCCGATCTCCATGCAACTCTGCATGCTTCCTCGCCATGTTCTGACACATATGCTCATCAATTTTGGTGAAGTTCTGAGTTTTCATTTGGGATGTATAGGCTTTTTAGTGTATTTTGCCACGCCCCTTTTCTAAATGACCCTGTTACAGCCACCCAAATACCAAAGTTCAACTTTTTTTTGATAATTATAGATCGAGAGAGTCCAGAGAATTGTCCTAGACTGGTTCGGTTCCGATCGGGCGAAAAACCAGGGACTAGTTCGCAAAAGTAGGTTTTGGACAAAATTCGACATAGCAGAAAATTTTCCCTGCCTACATCCAAATCGGAGATAGCCATTTTGTCTGCCTTGAGCCAAGGATTCCAACGATATAAGACACTTGATCCTGGGACAAACAGTCTAAGAGTTATGAGCAATTTTGGACTTTTGGTTGCTGTAGCGCCACCTATGGGCCATTCGGGGTCATACTCTGATAGGTTGTCCCCAAACTGAGGCCTACCATCTGGCCAGGTTTCATGTCTCTAGGCCTTACGGTTTGGCCTGCACGATGCGTTTTACGAATCCTTACAATTACAATAGGGTTTCAGCATTTCATGCTTGAACCCCTAATAAGAATGAAGGCTTTTTGCCAGTTATAGCGCCACCTATGGTCCGATCTCCATGCAACTCTGCATGCTTCCTCGCCATGTTCTGACACATATGCTCATCAATTTTGGTGAAGTTCTGAGTTTTCATTTGGGATGTATAGGCTTTTTAGTGTATTTTGCCACGCCCCTTTTCTAAATGACCCTGTTACAGCCACCCAAATACCAAAGTTCAACTTTTTTTTGATAATTATAGATCGAGAGAGTCCAGAGAATTGTCCTAGACTGGTTCGGTTCCGATCGGGCGAAAAACCAGGGACTAGTTCGCAAAAGTAGGTTTTGGACAAAATTCGACATAGCAGAAAATTTTCCCTGCCTACATCCAAATCGGAGATAGCCATTTTGTCTGCCTTGAGCCAAGGATTCCAACGATATAAGACACTTGATCCTGGGACAAACAGTCTAAGAGTTATGAGCAATTTTGGACTTTTGGTTGCTGTAGCGCCACCTATGGGCCATTCGGGGTCATACTCTGATAGGTTGTCCCCAAACTGAGGCCTACCATCTGGCCAGGTTTCATGTCTCTAGGCCTTACGGTTTGGCCTGCACGATGCGTTTTACGAATCCTTACAATTACAATAGGGTTTCAGCATTTCATGCTTGAACCCCTAATAAGAATGAAGGCTTTTTGCCAGTTATAGCGCCACCTATGGTCCGATCTCCATGCAACTCTGCATGCTTCCTCGCCATGTTCTGACACATATGCTCATCAATTTTGGTGAAGTTCTGAGTTTTCATTTGGGATGTATAGGCTTTTTAGTGTATTTTGCCACGCCCCTTTTCTAAATGACCCTGTTACAGCCACCCAAATACCAAAGTTCAACTTTTTTTTGATAATTATAGATCGAGAGAGTCCAGAGAATTGTCCTAGACTGGTTCGGTTCCGATCGGGCGAAAAACCAGGGACTAGTTCGCAAAAGTAGGTTTTGGACAAAATTCGACATAGCAGAAAATTTTCCCTGCCTACATCCAAATCGGAGATAGCCATTTTGTCTGCCTTGAGCCAAGGATTCCAACGATATAAGACACTTGATCCTGGGACAAACAGTCTAAGAGTTATGAGCAATTTTGGACTTTTGGTTGCTGTAGCGCCACCTATGGGCCATTCGGGGTCATACTCTGATAGGTTGTCCCCAAACTGAGGCCTACCATCTGGCCAGGTTTCATGTCTCTAGGCCTTACGGTTTGGCCTGCACGATGCGTTTTACGAATCCTTACAATTACAATAGGGTTTCAGCATTTCATGCTTGAACCCCTAATAAGAATGAAGGCTTTTTGCCAGTTATAGCGCCACCTATGGTCCGATCTCCATGAAACTCTGCATGCTTCCTCGCCATGTTCTGACACATATGCTCATCAATTTTGGTGAAGTTCTGAGTTTTCATTTGGGATGTATAGGCTTTTTAGTGTATTTTGCCACGCCCCTTTTCTAAATGACCCTGTTACAGCCACCCAAATACCAAAGTTCAACTTTTTTTTGATAATTATAGATCGAGAGAGTCCAGAGAATTGTCCTAGACTGGTTCGGTTCCGATCGGGCGAAAAACCAGGGACTAGTTCGCAAAAGTAGGTTTTGGACAAAATTCGACATAGCAGAAAATTTTCCCTGCCTACATCCAAATCGGAGATAGCCATTTTGTCTGCCTTGAGCCAAGGATTCCAACGATATAAGACACTTGATCCTGGGACAAACAGTCTAAGAGTTATGAGCAATTTTGGACTTTTGGTTGCTGTAGCGCCACCTATGGGCCATTCGGGGTCATACTCTGATAGGTTGTCCCCAAACTGAGGCCTACCATCTGGCCAGGTTTCATGTCTCTAGGCCTTACGGTTTGGCCTGCACGATGCGTTTTACGAATCCTTACAATTACAATAGGGTTTCAGCATTTCATGCTTGAACCCCTAATAAGAATGAAGGCTTTTTGCCAGTTATAGCGCCACCTATGGTCCGATCTCCATGAAACTCTGCATGCTTCCTCGCCATGTTCTGACACATATGCTCATCAATTTTGGTGAAGTTCTGAGTTTTCATTTGGGATGTATAGGCTTTTTAGTGTATTTTGCCACGCCCCTTTTCTAAATGACCCTGTTACAGCCACCCAAATACCAAAGTTCAACTTTTTTTTGATAATTATAGATCGAGAGAGTCCAGAGAATTGTCCTAGACTGGTTCGGTTCCGATCGGGCGAAAAACCAGGGACTAGTTCGCAAAAGTAGGTTTTGGACAAAATTCGACATAGCAGAAAATTTTCCCTGCCTACATCCAAATCGGAGATAGCCATTTTGTCTGCCTTGAGCCAAGGATTCCAACGATATAAGACACTTGATCCTGGGACAAACAGTCTAAGAGTTATGAGCAATTTTGGACTTTTGGTTGCTGTAGCGCCACCTATGGGCCATTCGGGGTCATACTCTGATAGGTTGTCCCCAAACTGAGGCCTACCATCTGGCCAGGTTTCATGTCTCTAGGCCTTACGGTTTGGCCTGCACGATGCGTTTTACGAATCCTTACAATTACAATAGGGTTTCAGCATTTCATGCTTGAACCCCTAATAAGAATGAAGGCTTTTTGCCAGTTATAGCGCCACCTATGGTCCGATCTCCATGAAACTCTGCATGCTTCCTCGCCATGTTCTGACACATATGCTCATCAATTTTGGTGAAGTTCTGAGTTTTCATTTGGGATGTATAGGCTTTTTAGTGTATTTTGCCACGCCCCTTTTCTAAATGACCCTGTTACAGCCACCCAAATACCAAAGTTCAACTTTTTTTTGATAATTATAGATCGAGAGAGTCCAGAGAATTGTCCTAGACTGGTTCGGTTCCGATCGGGCGAAAAACCAGGGACTAGTTCGCAAAAGTAGGTTTTGGACAAAATTCGACATAGCAGAAAATTTTCCCTGCCTACATCCAAATCGGAGATAGCCATTTTGTCTGCCTTGAGCCAAGGATTCCAACGATATAAGACACTTGATCCTGGGACAAACAGTCTAAGAGTTATGAGCAATTTTGGACTTTTGGTTGCTGTAGCGCCACCTATGGGCCATTCGGGGTCATACTCTGATAGGTTGTCCCCAAACTGAGGCCTACCATCTGGCCAGGTTTCATGTCTCTAGGCCTTACGGTTTGGCCTGCACGATGCGTTTTACGAATCCTTACAATTACAATAGGGTTTCAGCATTTCATGCTTGAACCCCTAATAAGAATGAAGGCTTTTTGCCAGTTATAGCGCCACCTACGGTCCGATCTCCATGAAACTCTGCATGCTTCCTCACCATGTTCGGACACATATGCTCATCAATTTTGGTGAAGTTCTGCGTTTTCATTTGGGATTTATAGGCTTTTTAGTGTATTTTGCCACGCCCCTTTTCTAAATGACCCTGTTATAGCCACCTAAATGCAAAAGTTGAACTTTTTTTCAATAATTATTGATCTAGAGAGTCCAGAGAATTGTCCTAGACTGGTTCGGTTCCGATCGGGCGAAAAACCAGGGACTAGTTCGCAAAAGTAGGTTTTGGACAAAATTCGACATAGCAGAAAATTTTCCCTGCCTACATCCAAATCGGAGATAGCCATTTTGTCTGCCTTGAGCCAAGGATTCCAACGATATAAGACACTTGATCCTGGGACAAACAGTCTAAGAGTTATGAGCAATTTTGGACTTTTGGTTGCTGTAGCGCCACCTATGGGCCATTCGGGGTCATACTCTGATAGGTTGTCCCCAAACTGAGGCCTACCATCTGGCCAGGTTTCATGTCTCTAGGCCTTACGGTTTGGCCTGCACGATGCGTTTTACGAATCCTTACAATTACAATAGGGTTTCAGCATTTCATGCTTGAACCCCTAATAAGAATGAAGGCTTTTTGCCAGTTATAGCGCCACCTACGGTCCGATCTCCATGAAACTCTGCATGCTTCCTCACCATGTTCGGACACATATGCTCATCAATTTTGGTGAAGTTCTGCGTTTTCATTTGGGATTTATAGGCTTTTTAGTGTATTTTGCCACGCCCCTTTTCTAAATGACCCTGTTATAGCCACCTAAATGCAAAAGTTGAACTTTTTTTCAATAATTATTGATCTAGAGAGTCCAGAGAATTGTCCTAGACTGGTTCGGTTCCGATCGGGCGAAAAACCAGGGACTAGTTCGCAAAAGTAGGTTTTGGACAAAATTCGACATAGCAGAAAATTTTCCCTGCCTACATCCAAATCGGAGATAGCCATTTTGTCTGCCTTGAGCCAAGGATTCCAACGATATAAGACACTTGATCCTGGGACAAACAGTCTAAGAGTTATGAGCAATTTTGGACTTTTGGTTGCTGTAGCGCCACCTATGGGCCATTCGGGGTCATACTCTGATAGGTTGTCCCCAAACTGAGGCCTACCATCTGGCCAGGTTTCATGTCTCTAGGCCTTACGGTTTGGCCTGCACGATGCGTTTTACGAATCCTTACAATTACAATAGGGTTTCAGCATTTCATGCTTGAACCCCTAATAAGAATGAAGGCTTTTTGCCAGTTATAGCGCCACCTACGGTCCGATCTCCATGAAACTCTGCATGCTTCCTCACCATGTTCGGACACATATGCTCATCAATTTTGGTGAAGTTCTGCGTTTTCATTTGGGATTTATAGGCTTTTTAGTGTATTTTGCCACGCCCCTTTTCTAAATGACCCTGTTATAGCCACCTAAATGCAAAAGTTGAACTTTTTTTCAATAATTATTGATCTAGAGAGTCCAGAGAATTGTCCTAGACTGGTTCGGTTCCGATCGGGCGAAAAACCAGGGACTAGTTCGCAAAAGTAGGTTTTGGACAAAATTCGACATAGCAGAAAATTTTCCCTGCCTACATCCAAATCGGAGATAGCCATTTTGTCTGCCTTGAGCCAAGGATTCCAACGATATAAGACACTTGATCCTGGGACAAACAGTCTAAGAGTTATGAGCAATTTTGGACTTTTGGTTGCTGTAGCGCCACCTATGGGCCATTCGGGGTCATACTCTGATAGGTTGTCCCCAAACTGAGGCCTACCATCTGGCCAGGTTTCATGTCTCTAGGCCTTACGGTTTGGCCTGCACGATGCGTTTTACGAATCCTTACAATTACAATAGGGTTTCAGCATTTCATGCTTGAACCCCTAATAAGAATGAAGGCTTTTTGCCAGTTATAGCGCCACCTACGGTCCGATCTCCATGAAACTCTGCATGCTTCCTCACCATGTTCGGACACATATGCTCATCAATTTTGGTGAAGTTCTGCGTTTTCATTTGGGATTTATAGGCTTTTTAGTGTATTTTGCCACGCCCCTTTTCTAAATGACCCTGTTATAGCCACCTAAATGCAAAAGTTGAACTTTTTTTCAATAATTATTGATCTAGAGAGTCCAGAGAATTGTCCTAGACTGGTTCGGTTCCGATCGGGCGAAAAACCAGGGACTAGTTCGCAAAAGTAGGTTTTGGACAAAATTCGACATAGCAGAAAATTTTCCCTGCCTACATCCAAATCGGAGATAGCCATTTTGTCTGCCTTGAGCCAAGGATTCCAACGATATAAGACACTTGATCCTGGGACAAACAGTCTAAGAGTTATGAGCAATTTTGGACTTTTGGTTGCTGTAGCGCCACCTATGGGCCATTCGGGGTCATACTCTGATAGGTTGTCCCCAAACTGAGGCCTACCATCTGGCCAGGTTTCATGTCTCTAGGCCTTACGGTTTGGCCTGCACGATGCGTTTTACGAATCCTTACAATTACAATAGGGTTTCAGCATTTCATGCTTGAACCCCTAATAAGAATGAAGGCTTTTTGCCAGTTATAGCGCCACCTACGGTCCGATCTCCATGAAACTCTGCATGCTTCCTCACCATGTTCGGACACATATGCTCATCAATTTTGGTGAAGTTCTGCGTTTTCATTTGGGATTTATAGGCTTTTTAGTGTATTTTGCCACGCCCCTTTTCTAAATGACCCTGTTATAGCCACCTAAATGCAAAAGTTGAACTTTTTTTCAATAATTATTGATCTAGAGAGTCCAGAGAATTGTCCTAGACTGGTTCGGTTCCGATCGGGCGAAAAACCAGGGACTAGTTCGCAAAAGTAGGTTTTGGACAAAATTCGACATAGCAGAAAATTTTCCCTGCCTACATCCAAATCGGAGATAGCCATTTTGTCTGCCTTGAGCCAAGGATTCCAACGATATAAGACACTTGATCCTGGGACAAACAGTCTAAGAGTTATGAGCAATTTTGGACTTTTGGTTGCTGTAGCGCCACCTATGGGCCATTCGGGGTCATACTCTGATAGGTTGTCCCCAAACTGAGGCCTACCATCTGGCCAGGTTTCATGTCTCTAGGCCTTACGGTTTGGCCTGCACGATGCGTTTTACGAATCCTTACAATTACAATAGGGTTTCAGCATTTCATGCTTGAACCCCTAATAAGAATGAAGGCTTTTTGCCAGTTATAGCGCCACCTATGGTCCGATCTCCATGCAACTCTGCATGCTTCCTCGCCATGTTCTGACACATATGCTCATCAATTTTGGTGAAGTTCTGAGTTTTCATTTGGGATGTATAGGCTTTTTAGTGTATTTTGCCACGCCCCTTTTCTAAATGACCCTGTTACAGCCACCCAAATACCAAAGTTCAACTTTTTTTTGATAATTATAGATCGAGAGAGTCCAGAGAATTGTCCTAGACTGGTTCGGTTCCGATCGGGCGAAAAACCAGGGACTAGTTCGCAAAAGTAGGTTTTGGACAAAATTCGACATAGCAGAAAATTTTCCCTGCCTACATCCAAATCGGAGATAGCCATTTTGTCTGCCTTGAGCCAAGGATTCCAACGATATAAGACACTTGATCCTGGGACAAACAGTCTAAGAGTTATGAGCAATTTTGGACTTTTGGTTGCTGTAGCGCCACCTATGGGCCATTCGGGGTCATACTCTGATAGGTTGTCCCCAAACTGAGGCCTACCATCTGGCCAGGTTTCATGTCTCTAGGCCTTACGGTTTGGCCTGCACGATGCGTTTTACGAATCCTTACAATTACAATAGGGTTTCAGCATTTCATGCTTGAACCCCTAATAAGAATGAAGGCTTTTTGCCAGTTATAGCGCCACCTATGGTCCGATCTCCATGAAACTCTGCATGCTTCCTCGCCATGTTCTGACACATATGCTCATCAATTTTGGTGAAGTTCTGAGTTTTCATTTGGGGTGTATAGGCTTTGTAGTGTATTTTGCCACGCCCCTTTTCTAAATGACCCTGTTACAGCCACCCAAATACCAAAGTTCAACTTTTTTTGATAATTATAGATCGAGAGAGTCCAGAGAATTGTCCTAGACTGGTTCGGTTCCGATCGGGCGAAAAACCAGGGACTAGTTCGCAAAAGTAGGTTTTGGACAAAATTCGACATAGCAGAAAATTTTCCCTGCCTACATCCAAATCGGAGATAGCCATTTTGTCTGCCTTGAGCCAAGGATTCCAACGATATAAGACACTTGATCCTGGGACAAACAGTCTAAGAGTTATGAGCAATTTTGGACTTTTGGTTGCTGTAGCGCCACCTATGGGCCATTCGGGGTCATACTCTGATAGGTTGTCCCCAAACTGAGGCCTACCATCTGGCCAGGTTTCATGTCTCTAGGCCTTACGGTTTGGCCTGCACGATGCGTTTTACGAATCCTTACAATTACAATAGGGTTTCAGCATTTCATGCTTGAACCCCTAATAAGAATGAAGGCTTTTTGCCAGTTATAGCGCCACCTATGGTCCGATCTCCATGAAACTCTGCATGCTTCCTCGCCATGTTCTGACACATATGCTCATCAATTTTGGTGAAGTTCTGAGTTTTCATTTGGGATGTATAGGCTTTTTAGTGTATTTTGCCACGCCCCTTTTCTAAATGACCCTGTTACAGCCACCCAAATACCAAAGTTCAACTTTTTTTTGATAATTATAGATCGAGAGAGTCCAGAGAATTGTCCTAGACTGGTTCGGTTCCGATCGGGCGAAAAACCAGGGACTAGTTCGCAAAAGTAGGTTTTGGACAAAATTCGACATAGCAGAAAATTTTCCCTGCCTACATCCAAATCGGAGATAGCCATTTTGTCTGCCTTGAGCCAAGGATTCCAACGATATAAGACACTTGATCCTGGGACAAACAGTCTAAGAGTTATGAGCAATTTTGGACTTTTGGTTGCTGTAGCGCCACCTATGGGCCATTCGGGGTCATACTCTGATAGGTTGTCCCCAAACTGAGGCCTACCATCTGGCCAGGTTTCATGTCTCTAGGCCTTACGGTTTGGCCTGCACGATGCGTTTTACGAATCCTTACAATTACAATAGGGTTTCAGCATTTCATGCTTGAACCCCTAATAAGAATGAAGGCTTTTTGCCAGTTATAGCGCCACCTATGGTCCGATCTCCATGAAACTCTGCATGCTTCCTCGCCATGTTCTGACACATATGCTCATCAATTTTGGTGAAGTTCTGAGTTTTCATTTGGGATGTATAGGCTTTTTAGTGTATTTTGCCACGCCCCTTTTCTAAATGACCCTGTTACAGCCACCCAAATACCAAAGTTCAACTTTTTTTTGATAATTATAGATCGAGAGAGTCCAGAGAATTGTCCTAGACTGGTTCGGTTCCGATCGGGCGAAAAACCAGGGACTAGTTCGCAAAAGTAGGTTTTGGACAAAATTCGACATAGCAGAAAATTTTCCCTGCCTACATCCAAATCGGAGATAGCCATTTTGTCTGCCTTGAGCCAAGGATTCCAACGATATAAGACACTTGATCCTGGGACAAACAGTCTAAGAGTTATGAGCAATTTTGGACTTTTGGTTGCTGTAGCGCCACCTATGGGCCATTCGGGGTCATACTCTGATAGGTTGTCCCCAAACTGAGGCCTACCATCTGGCCAGGTTTCATGTCTCTAGGCCTTACGGTTTGGCCTGCACGATGCGTTTTACGAATCCTTACAATTACAATAGGGTTTCAGCATTTCATGCTTGAACCCCTAATAAGAATGAAGGCTTTTTGCCAGTTATAGCGCCACCTATGGTCCGATCTCCATGAAACTCTGCATGCTTCCTCGCCATGTTCTGACACATATGCTCATCAATTTTGGTGAAGTTCTGAGTTTTCATTTGGGATGTATAGGCTTTTTAGTGTATTTTGCCACGCCCCTTTTCTAAATGACCCTGTTACAGCCACCCAAATACCAAAGTTCAACTTTTTTTTGATAATTATAGATCGAGAGAGTCCAGAGAATTGTCCTAGACTGGTTCGGTTCCGATCGGGCGAAAAACCAGGGACTAGTTCGCAAAAGTAGGTTTTGGACAAAATTCGACATAGCAGAAAATTTTCCCTGCCTACATCCAAATCGGAGATAGCCATTTTGTCTGCCTTGAGCCAAGGATTCCAACGATATAAGACACTTGATCCTGGGACAAACAGTCTAAGAGTTATGAGCAATTTTGGACTTTTGGTTGCTGTAGCGCCACCTATGGGCCATTCGGGGTCATACTCTGATAGGTTGTCCCCAAACTGAGGCCTACCATCTGGCCAGGTTTCATGTCTCTAGGCCTTACGGTTTGGCCTGCACGATGCGTTTTACGAATCCTTACAATTACAATAGGGTTTCAGCATTTCATGCTTGAACCCCTAATAAGAATGAAGGCTTTTTGCCAGTTATAGCGCCACCTATGGTCCGATCTCCATGCAACTCTGCATGCTTCCTCGCCATGTTCTGACACATATGCTCATCAATTTTGGTGAAGTTCTGAGTTTTCATTTGGGATGTATAGGCTTTTTAGTGTATTTTGCCACGCCCCTTTTCTAAATGACCCTGTTACAGCCACCCAAATACCAAAGTTCAACTTTTTTTTGATAATTATAGATCGAGAGAGTCCAGAGAATTGTCCTAGACTGGTTCGGTTCCGATCGGGCGAAAAACCAGGGACTAGTTCGCAAAAGTAGGTTTTGGACAAAATTCGACATAGCAGAAAATTTTCCCTGCCTACATCCAAATCGGAGATAGCCATTTTGTCTGCCTTGAGCCAAGGATTCCAACGATATAAGACACTTGATCCTGGGACAAACAGTCTAAGAGTTATGAGCAATTTTGGACTTTTGGTTGCTGTAGCGCCACCTATGGGCCATTCGGGGTCATACTCTGATAGGTTGTCCCCAAACTGAGGCCTACCATCTGGCCAGGTTTCATGTCTCTAGGCCTTACGGTTTGGCCTGCACGATGCGTTTTACGAATCCTTACAATTACAATAGGGTTTCAGCATTTCATGCTTGAACCCCTAATAAGAATGAAGGCTTTTTGCCAGTTATAGCGCCACCTATGGTCCGATCTCCATGCAACTCTGCATGCTTCCTCGCCATGTTCTGACACATATGCTCATCAATTTTGGTGAAGTTCTGAGTTTTCATTTGGGATGTATAGGCTTTTTAGTGTATTTTGCCACGCCCCTTTTCTAAATGACCCTGTTACAGCCACCCAAATACCAAAGTTCAACTTTTTTTTGATAATTATAGATCGAGAGAGTCCAGAGAATTGTCCTAGACTGGTTCGGTTCCGATCGGGCGAAAAACCAGGGACTAGTTCGCAAAAGTAGGTTTTGGACAAAATTCGACATAGCAGAAAATTTTCCCTGCCTACATCCAAATCGGAGATAGCCATTTTGTCTGCCTTGAGCCAAGGATTCCAACGATATAAGACACTTGATCCTGGGACAAACAGTCTAAGAGTTATGAGCAATTTTGGACTTTTGGTTGCTGTAGCGCCACCTATGGGCCATTCGGGGTCATACTCTGATAGGTTGTCCCCAAACTGAGGCCTACCATCTGGCCAGGTTTCATGTCTCTAGGCCTTACGGTTTGGCCTGCACGATGCGTTTTACGAATCCTTACAATTACAATAGGGTTTCAGCATTTCATGCTTGAACCCCTAATAAGAATGAAGGCTTTTTGCCAGTTATAGCGCCACCTATGGTCCGATCTCCATGCAACTCTGCATGCTTCCTCGCCATGTTCTGACACATATGCTCATCAATTTTGGTGAAGTTCTGAGTTTTCATTTGGGATGTATAGGCTTTTTAGTGTATTTTGCCACGCCCCTTTTCTAAATGACCCTGTTACAGCCACCCAAATACCAAAGTTCAACTTTTTTTTGATAATTATAGATCGAGAGAGTCCAGAGAATTGTCCTAGACTGGTTCGGTTCCGATCGGGCGAAAAACCAGGGACTAGTTCGCAAAAGTAGGTTTTGGACAAAATTCGACATAGCAGAAAATTTTCCCTGCCTACATCCAAATCGGAGATAGCCATTTTGTCTGCCTTGAGCCAAGGATTCCAACGATATAAGACACTTGATCCTGGGACAAACAGTCTAAGAGTTATGAGCAATTTTGGACTTTTGGTTGCTGTAGCGCCACCTATGGGCCATTCGGGGTCATACTCTGATAGGTTGTCCCCAAACTGAGGCCTACCATCTGGCCAGGTTTCATGTCTCTAGGCCTTACGGTTTGGCCTGCACGATGCGTTTTACGAATCCTTACAATTACAATAGGGTTTCAGCATTTCATGCTTGAACCCCTAATAAGAATGAAGGCTTTTTGCCAGTTATAGCGCCACCTATGGTCCGATCTCCATGAAACTCTGCATGCTTCCTCGCCATGTTCTGACACATATGCTCATCAATTTTGGTGAAGTTCTGAGTTTTCATTTGGGATGTATAGGCTTTTTAGTGTATTTTGCCACGCCCCTTTTCTAAATGACCCTGTTACAGCCACCCAAATACCAAAGTTCAACTTTTTTTTGATAATTATAGATCGAGAGAGTCCAGAGAATTGTCCTAGACTGGTTCGGTTCCGATCGGGCGAAAAACCAGGGACTAGTTCGCAAAAGTAGGTTTTGGACAAAATTCGACATAGCAGAAAATTTTCCCTGCCTACATCCAAATCGGAGATAGCCATTTTGTCTGCCTTGAGCCAAGGATTCCAACGATATAAGACACTTGATCCTGGGACAAACAGTCTAAGAGTTATGAGCAATTTTGGACTTTTGGTTGCTGTAGCGCCACCTATGGGCCATTCGGGGTCATACTCTGATAGGTTGTCCCCAAACTGAGGCCTACCATCTGGCCAGGTTTCATGTCTCTAGGCCTTACGGTTTGGCCTGCACGATGCGTTTTACGAATCCTTACAATTACAATAGGGTTTCAGCATTTCATGCTTGAACCCCTAATAAGAATGAAGGCTTTTTGCCAGTTATAGCGCCACCTATGGTCCGATCTCCATGAAACTCTGCATGCTTCCTCGCCATGTTCTGACACATATGCTCATCAATTTTGGTGAAGTTCTGAGTTTTCATTTGGGATGTATAGGCTTTTTAGTGTATTTTGCCACGCCCCTTTTCTAAATGACCCTGTTACAGCCACCCAAATACCAAAGTTCAACTTTTTTTTGATAATTATAGATCGAGAGAGTCCAGAGAATTGTCCTAGACTGGTTCGGTTCCGATCGGGCGAAAAACCAGGGACTAGTTCGCAAAAGTAGGTTTTGGACAAAATTCGACATAGCAGAAAATTTTCCCTGCCTACATCCAAATCGGAGATAGCCATTTTGTCTGCCTTGAGCCAAGGATTCCAACGATATAAGACACTTGATCCTGGGACAAACAGTCTAAGAGTTATGAGCAATTTTGGACTTTTGGTTGCTGTAGCGCCACCTATGGGCCATTCGGGGTCATACTCTGATAGGTTGTCCCCAAACTGAGGCCTACCATCTGGCCAGGTTTCATGTCTCTAGGCCTTACGGTTTGGCCTGCACGATGCGTTTTACGAATCCTTACAATTACAATAGGGTTTCAGCATTTCATGCTTGAACCCCTAATAAGAATGAAGGCTTTTTGCCAGTTATAGCGCCACCTATGGTCCGATCTCCATGAAACTCTGCATGCTTCCTCGCCATGTTCTGACACATATGCTCATCAATTTTGGTGAAGTTCTGAGTTTTCATTTGGGATGTATAGGCTTTTTAGTGTATTTTGCCACGCCCCTTTTCTAAATGACCCTGTTACAGCCACCCAAATACCAAAGTTCAACTTTTTTTTGATAATTATAGATCGAGAGAGTCCAGAGAATTGTCCTAGACTGGTTCGGTTCCGATCGGGCGAAAAACCAGGGACTAGTTCGCAAAAGTAGGTTTTGGACAAAATTCGACATAGCAGAAAATTTTCCCTGCCTACATCCAAATCGGAGATAGCCATTTTGTCTGCCTTGAGCCAAGGATTCCAACGATATAAGACACTTGATCCTGGGACAAACAGTCTAAGAGTTATGAGCAATTTTGGACTTTTGGTTGCTGTAGCGCCACCTATGGGCCATTCGGGGTCATACTCTGATAGGTTGTCCCCAAACTGAGGCCTACCATCTGGCCAGGTTTCATGTCTCTAGGCCTTACGGTTTGGCCTGCACGATGCGTTTTACGAATCCTTACAATTACAATAGGGTTTCAGCATTTCATGCTTGAACCCCTAATAAGAATGAAGGCTTTTTGCCAGTTATAGCGCCACCTACGGTCCGATCTCCATGAAACTCTGCATGCTTCCTCACCATGTTCGGACACATATGCTCATCAATTTTGGTGAAGTTCTGCGTTTTCATTTGGGATTTATAGGCTTTTTAGTGTATTTTGCCACGCCCCTTTTCTAAATGACCCTGTTATAGCCACCTAAATGCAAAAGTTGAACTTTTTTTCAATAATTATTGATCTAGAGAGTCCAGAGAATTGTCCTAGACTGGTTCGGTTCCGATCGGGCGAAAAACCAGGGACTAGTTCGCAAAAGTAGGTTTTGGACAAAATTCGACATAGCAGAAAATTTTCCCTGCCTACATCCAAATCGGAGATAGCCATTTTGTCTGCCTTGAGCCAAGGATTCCAACGATATAAGACACTTGATCCTGGGACAAACAGTCTAAGAGTTATGAGCAATTTTGGACTTTTGGTTGCTGTAGCGCCACCTATGGGCCATTCGGGGTCATACTCTGATAGGTTGTCCCCAAACTGAGGCCTACCATCTGGCCAGGTTTCATGTCTCTAGGCCTTACGGTTTGGCCTGCACGATGCGTTTTACGAATCCTTACAATTACAATAGGGTTTCAGCATTTCATGCTTGAACCCCTAATAAGAATGAAGGCTTTTTGCCAGTTATAGCGCCACCTACGGTCCGATCTCCATGAAACTCTGCATGCTTCCTCACCATGTTCGGACACATATGCTCATCAATTTTGGTGAAGTTCTGCGTTTTCATTTGGGATTTATAGGCTTTTTAGTGTATTTTGCCACGCCCCTTTTCTAAATGACCCTGTTATAGCCACCTAAATGCAAAAGTTGAACTTTTTTTCAATAATTATTGATCTAGAGAGTCCAGAGAATTGTCCTAGACTGGTTCGGTTCCGATCGGGCGAAAAACCAGGGACTAGTTCGCAAAAGTAGGTTTTGGACAAAATTCGACATAGCAGAAAATTTTCCCTGCCTACATCCAAATCGGAGATAGCCATTTTGTCTGCCTTGAGCCAAGGATTCCAACGATATAAGACACTTGATCCTGGGACAAACAGTCTAAGAGTTATGAGCAATTTTGGACTTTTGGTTGCTGTAGCGCCACCTATGGGCCATTCGGGGTCATACTCTGATAGGTTGTCCCCAAACTGAGGCCTACCATCTGGCCAGGTTTCATGTCTCTAGGCCTTACGGTTTGGCCTGCACGATGCGTTTTACGAATCCTTACAATTACAATAGGGTTTCAGCATTTCATGCTTGAACCCCTAATAAGAATGAAGGCTTTTTGCCAGTTATAGCGCCACCTACGGTCCGATCTCCATGAAACTCTGCATGCTTCCTCACCATGTTCGGACACATATGCTCATCAATTTTGGTGAAGTTCTGCGTTTTCATTTGGGATTTATAGGCTTTTTAGTGTATTTTGCCACGCCCCTTTTCTAAATGACCCTGTTATAGCCACCTAAATGCAAAAGTTGAACTTTTTTTCAATAATTATTGATCTAGAGAGTCCAGAGAATTGTCCTAGACTGGTTCGGTTCCGATCGGGCGAAAAACCAGGGACTAGTTCGCAAAAGTAGGTTTTGGACAAAATTCGACATAGCAGAAAATTTTCCCTGCCTACATCCAAATCGGAGATAGCCATTTTGTCTGCCTTGAGCCAAGGATTCCAACGATATAAGACACTTGATCCTGGGACAAACAGTCTAAGAGTTATGAGCAATTTTGGACTTTTGGTTGCTGTAGCGCCACCTATGGGCCATTCGGGGTCATACTCTGATAGGTTGTCCCCAAACTGAGGCCTACCATCTGGCCAGGTTTCATGTCTCTAGGCCTTACGGTTTGGCCTGCACGATGCGTTTTACGAATCCTTACAATTACAATAGGGTTTCAGCATTTCATGCTTGAACCCCTAATAAGAATGAAGGCTTTTTGCCAGTTATAGCGCCACCTACGGTCCGATCTCCATGAAACTCTGCATGCTTCCTCACCATGTTCGGACACATATGCTCATCAATTTTGGTGAAGTTCTGCGTTTTCATTTGGGATTTATAGGCTTTTTAGTGTATTTTGCCACGCCCCTTTTCTAAATGACCCTGTTATAGCCACCTAAATGCAAAAGTTGAACTTTTTTTCAATAATTATTGATCTAGAGAGTCCAGAGAATTGTCCTAGACTGGTTCGGTTCCGATCGGGCGAAAAACCAGGGACTAGTTCGCAAAAGTAGGTTTTGGACAAAATTCGACATAGCAGAAAATTTTCCCTGCCTACATCCAAATCGGAGATAGCCATTTTGTCTGCCTTGAGCCAAGGATTCCAACGATATAAGACACTTGATCCTGGGACAAACAGTCTAAGAGTTATGAGCAATTTTGGACTTTTGGTTGCTGTAGCGCCACCTATGGGCCATTCGGGGTCATACTCTGATAGGTTGTCCCCAAACTGAGGCCTACCATCTGGCCAGGTTTCATGTCTCTAGGCCTTACGGTTTGGCCTGCACGATGCGTTTTACGAATCCTTACAATTACAATAGGGTTTCAGCATTTCATGCTTGAACCCCTAATAAGAATGAAGGCTTTTTGCCAGTTATAGCGCCACCTACGGTCCGATCTCCATGAAACTCTGCATGCTTCCTCACCATGTTCGGACACATATGCTCATCAATTTTGGTGAAGTTCTGCGTTTTCATTTGGGATTTATAGGCTTTTTAGTGTATTTTGCCACGCCCCTTTTCTAAATGACCCTGTTATAGCCACCTAAATGCAAAAGTTGAACTTTTTTTCAATAATTATTGATCTAGAGAGTCCAGAGAATTGTCCTAGACTGGTTCGGTTCCGATCGGGCGAAAAACCAGGGACTAGTTCGCAAAAGTAGGTTTTGGACAAAATTCGACATAGCAGAAAATTTTCCCTGCCTACATCCAAATCGGAGATAGCCATTTTGTCTGCCTTGAGCCAAGGATTCCAACGATATAAGACACTTGATCCTGGGACAAACAGTCTAAGAGTTATGAGCAATTTTGGACTTTTGGTTGCTGTAGCGCCACCTATGGGCCATTCGGGGTCATACTCTGATAGGTTGTCCCCAAACTGAGGCCTACCATCTGGCCAGGTTTCATGTCTCTAGGCCTTACGGTTTGGCCTGCACGATGCGTTTTACGAATCCTTACAATTACAATAGGGTTTCAGCATTTCATGCTTGAACCCCTAATAAGAATGAAGGCTTTTTGCCAGTTATAGCGCCACCTACGGTCCGATCTCCATGAAACTCTGCATGCTTCCTCACCATGTTCGGACACATATGCTCATCAATTTTGGTGAAGTTCTGCGTTTTCATTTGGGATTTATAGGCTTTTTAGTGTATTTTGCCACGCCCCTTTTCTAAATGACCCTGTTATAGCCACCTAAATGCAAAAGTTGAACTTTTTTTCAATAATTATTGATCTAGAGAGTCCAGAGAATTGTCCTAGACTGGTTCGGTTCCGATCGGGCGAAAAACCAGGGACTAGTTCGCAAAAGTAGGTTTTGGACAAAATTCGACATAGCAGAAAATTTTCCCTGCCTACATCCAAATCGGAGATAGCCATTTTGTCTGCCTTGAGCCAAGGATTCCAACGATATAAGACACTTGATCCTGGGACAAACAGTCTAAGAGTTATGAGCAATTTTGGACTTTTGGTTGCTGTAGCGCCACCTATGGGCCATTCGGGGTCATACTCTGATAGGTTGTCCCCAAACTGAGGCCTACCATCTGGCCAGGTTTCATGTCTCTAGGCCTTACGGTTTGGCCTGCACGATGCGTTTTACGAATCCTTACAATTACAATAGGGTTTCAGCATTTCATGCTTGAACCCCTAATAAGAATGAAGGCTTTTTGCCAGTTATAGCGCCACCTACGGTCCGATCTCCATGAAACTCTGCATGCTTCCTCACCATGTTCGGACACATATGCTCATCAATTTTGGTGAAGTTCTGCGTTTTCATTTGGGATTTATAGGCTTTTTAGTGTATTTTGCCACGCCCCTTTTCTAAATGACCCTGTTATAGCCACCTAAATGCAAAAGTTGAACTTTTTTTCAATAATTATTGATCTAGAGAGTCCAGAGAATTGTCCTAGACTGGTTCGGTTCCGATCGGGCGAAAAACCAGGGACTAGTTCGCAAAAGTAGGTTTTGGACAAAATTCGACATAGCAGAAAATTTTCCCTGCCTACATCCAAATCGGAGATAGCCATTTTGTCTGCCTTGAGCCAAGGATTCCAACGATATAAGACACTTGATCCTGGGACAAACAGTCTAAGAGTTATGAGCAATTTTGGACTTTTGGTTGCTGTAGCGCCACCTATGGGCCATTCGGGGTCATACTCTGATAGGTTGTCCCCAAACTGAGGCCTACCATCTGGCCAGGTTTCATGTCTCTAGGCCTTACGGTTTGGCCTGCACGATGCGTTTTACGAATCCTTACAATTACAATAGGGTTTCAGCATTTCATGCTTGAACCCCTAATAAGAATGAAGGCTTTTTGCCAGTTATAGCGCCACCTACGGTCCGATCTCCATGAAACTCTGCATGCTTCCTCACCATGTTCGGACACATATGCTCATCAATTTTGGTGAAGTTCTGCGTTTTCATTTGGGATTTATAGGCTTTTTAGTGTATTTTGCCACGCCCCTTTTCTAAATGACCCTGTTATAGCCACCTAAATGCAAAAGTTGAACTTTTTTTCAATAATTATTGATCTAGAGAGTCCAGAGAATTGTCCTAGACTGGTTCGGTTCCGATCGGGCGAAAAACCAGGGACTAGTTCGCAAAAGTAGGTTTTGGACAAAATTCGACATAGCAGAAAATTTTCCCTGCCTACATCCAAATCGGAGATAGCCATTTTGTCTGCCTTGAGCCAAGGATTCCAACGATATAAGACACTTGATCCTGGGACAAACAGTCTAAGAGTTATGAGCAATTTTGGACTTTTGGTTGCTGTAGCGCCACCTATGGGCCATTCGGGGTCATACTCTGATAGGTTGTCCCCAAACTGAGGCCTACCATCTGGCCAGGTTTCATGTCTCTAGGCCTTACGGTTTGGCCTGCACGATGCGTTTTACGAATCCTTACAATTACAATAGGGTTTCAGCATTTCATGCTTGAACCCCTAATAAGAATGAAGGCTTTTTGCCAGTTATAGCGCCACCTACGGTCCGATCTCCATGAAACTCTGCATGCTTCCTCACCATGTTCGGACACATATGCTCATCAATTTTGGTGAAGTTCTGCGTTTTCATTTGGGATTTATAGGCTTTTTAGTGTATTTTGCCACGCCCCTTTTCTAAATGACCCTGTTATAGCCACCTAAATGCAAAAGTTGAACTTTTTTTCAATAATTATTGATCTAGAGAGTCCAGAGAATTGTCCTAGACTGGTTCGGTTCCGATCGGGCGAAAAACCAGGGACTAGTTCGCAAAAGTAGGTTTTGGACAAAATTCGACATAGCAGAAAATTTTCCCTGCCTACATCCAAATCGGAGATAGCCATTTTGTCTGCCTTGAGCCAAGGATTCCAACGATATAAGACACTTGATCCTGGGACAAACAGTCTAAGAGTTATGAGCAATTTTGGACTTTTGGTTGCTGTAGCGCCACCTATGGGCCATTCGGGGTCATACTCTGATAGGTTGTCCCCAAACTGAGGCCTACCATCTGGCCAGGTTTCATGTCTCTAGGCCTTACGGTTTGGCCTGCACGATGCGTTTTACGAATCCTTACAATTACAATAGGGTTTCAGCATTTCATGCTTGAACCCCTAATAAGAATGAAGGCTTTTTGCCAGTTATAGCGCCACCTATGGTCCGATCTCCATGAAACTCTGCATGCTTCCTCGCCATGTTCTGACACATATGCTCATCAATTTTGGTGAAGTTCTGAGTTTTCATTTGGGATGTATAGGCTTTTTAGTGTATTTTGCCACGCCCCTTTTCTAAATGACCCTGTTACAGCCACCCAAATACCAAAGTTCAACTTTTTTTTGATAATTATAGATCGAGAGAGTCCAGAGAATTGTCCTAGACTGGTTCGGTTCCGATCGGGCGAAAAACCAGGGACTAGTTCGCAAAAGTAGGTTTTGGACAAAATTCGACATAGCAGAAAATTTTCCCTGCCTACATCCAAATCGGAGATAGCCATTTTGTCTGCCTTGAGCCAAGGATTCCAACGATATAAGACACTTGATCCTGGGACAAACAGTCTAAGAGTTATGAGCAATTTTGGACTTTTGGTTGCTGTAGCGCCACCTATGGGCCATTCGGGGTCATACTCTGATAGGTTGTCCCCAAACTGAGGCCTACCATCTGGCCAGGTTTCATGTCTCTAGGCCTTACGGTTTGGCCTGCACGATGCGTTTTACGAATCCTTACAATTACAATAGGGTTTCAGCATTTCATGCTTGAACCCCTAATAAGAATGAAGGCTTTTTGCCAGTTATAGCGCCACCTATGGTCCGATCTCCATGAAACTCTGCATGCTTCCTCGCCATGTTCTGACACATATGCTCATCAATTTTGGTGAAGTTCTGAGTTTTCATTTGGGATGTATAGGCTTTTTAGTGTATTTTGCCACGCCCCTTTTCTAAATGACCCTGTTACAGCCACCCAAATACCAAAGTTCAACTTTTTTTTGATAATTATAGATCGAGAGAGTCCAGAGAATTGTCCTAGACTGGTTCGGTTCCGATCGGGCGAAAAACCAGGGACTAGTTCGCAAAAGTAGGTTTTGGACAAAATTCGACATAGCAGAAAATTTTCCCTGCCTACATCCAAATCGGAGATAGCCATTTTGTCTGCCTTGAGCCAAGGATTCCAACGATATAAGACACTTGATCCTGGGACAAACAGTCTAAGAGTTATGAGCAATTTTGGACTTTTGGTTGCTGTAGCGCCACCTATGGGCCATTCGGGGTCATACTCTGATAGGTTGTCCCCAAACTGAGGCCTACCATCTGGCCAGGTTTCATGTCTCTAGGCCTTACGGTTTGGCCTGCACGATGCGTTTTACGAATCCTTACAATTACAATAGGGTTTCAGCATTTCATGCTTGAACCCCTAATAAGAATGAAGGCTTTTTGCCAGTTATAGCGCCACCTATGGTCCGATCTCCATGCAACTCTGCATGCTTCCTCGCCATGTTCTGACACATATGCTCATCAATTTTGGTGAAGTTCTGAGTTTTCATTTGGGATGTATAGGCTTTTTAGTGTATTTTGCCACGCCCCTTTTCTAAATGACCCTGTTACAGCCACCCAAATACCAAAGTTCAACTTTTTTTTGATAATTATAGATCGAGAGAGTCCAGAGAATTGTCCTAGACTGGTTCGGTTCCGATCGGGCGAAAAACCAGGGACTAGTTCGCAAAAGTAGGTTTTGGACAAAATTCGACATAGCAGAAAATTTTCCCTGCCTACATCCAAATCGGAGATAGCCATTTTGTCTGCCTTGAGCCAAGGATTCCAACGATATAAGACACTTGATCCTGGGACAAACAGTCTAAGAGTTATGAGCAATTTTGGACTTTTGGTTGCTGTAGCGCCACCTATGGGCCATTCGGGGTCATACTCTGATAGGTTGTCCCCAAACTGAGGCCTACCATCTGGCCAGGTTTCATGTCTCTAGGCCTTACGGTTTGGCCTGCACGATGCGTTTTACGAATCCTTACAATTACAATAGGGTTTCAGCATTTCATGCTTGAACCCCTAATAAGAATGAAGGCTTTTTGCCAGTTATAGCGCCACCTATGGTCCGATCTCCATGCAACTCTGCATGCTTCCTCGCCATGTTCTGACACATATGCTCATCAATTTTGGTGAAGTTCTGAGTTTTCATTTGGGATGTATAGGCTTTTTAGTGTATTTTGCCACGCCCCTTTTCTAAATGACCCTGTTACAGCCACCCAAATACCAAAGTTCAACTTTTTTTTGATAATTATAGATCGAGAGAGTCCAGAGAATTGTCCTAGACTGGTTCGGTTCCGATCGGGCGAAAAACCAGGGACTAGTTCGCAAAAGTAGGTTTTGGACAAAATTCGACATAGCAGAAAATTTTCCCTGCCTACATCCAAATCGGAGATAGCCATTTTGTCTGCCTTGAGCCAAGGATTCCAACGATATAAGACACTTGATCCTGGGACAAACAGTCTAAGAGTTATGAGCAATTTTGGACTTTTGGTTGCTGTAGCGCCACCTATGGGCCATTCGGGGTCATACTCTGATAGGTTGTCCCCAAACTGAGGCCTACCATCTGGCCAGGTTTCATGTCTCTAGGCCTTACGGTTTGGCCTGCACGATGCGTTTTACGAATCCTTACAATTACAATAGGGTTTCAGCATTTCATGCTTGAACCCCTAATAAGAATGAAGGCTTTTTGCCAGTTATAGCGCCACCTATGGTCCGATCTCCATGAAACTCTGCATGCTTCCTCGCCATGTTCTGACACATATGCTCATCAATTTTGGTGAAGTTCTGAGTTTTCATTTGGGGTGTATAGGCTTTGTAGTGTATTTTGCCACGCCCCTTTTCTAAATGACCCTGTTACAGCCACCCAAATACCAAAGTTCAACTTTTTTTTGATAATTATAGATCGAGAGAGTCCAGAGAATTGTCCTAGACTGGTTCGGTTCCGATCGGGCGAAAAACCAGGGACTAGTTCGCAAAAGTAGGTTTTGGACAAAATTCGACATAGCAGAAAATTTTCCCTGCCTACATCCAAATCGGAGATAGCCATTTTGTCTGCCTTGAGCCAAGGATTCCAACGATATAAGACACTTGATCCTGGGACAAACAGTCTAAGAGTTATGAGCAATTTTGGACTTTTGGTTGCTGTAGCGCCACCTATGGGCCATTCGGGGTCATACTCTGATAGGTTGTCCCCAAACTGAGGCCTACCATCTGGCCAGGTTTCATGTCTCTAGGCCTTACGGTTTGGCCTGCACGATGCGTTTTACGAATCCTTACAATTACAATAGGGTTTCAGCATTTCATGCTTGAACCCCTAATAAGAATGAAGGCTTTTTGCCAGTTATAGCGCCACCTATGGTCCGATCTCCATGAAACTCTGCATGCTTCCTCGCCATGTTCTGACACATATGCTCATCAATTTTGGTGAAGTTCTGAGTTTTCATTTGGGATGTATAGGCTTTTTAGTGTATTTTGCCACGCCCCTTTTCTAAATGACCCTGTTACAGCCACCCAAATACCAAAGTTCAACTTTTTTTTGATAATTATAGATCGAGAGAGTCCAGAGAATTGTCCTAGACTGGTTCGGTTCCGATCGGGCGAAAAACCAGGGACTAGTTCGCAAAAGTAGGTTTTGGACAAAATTCGACATAGCAGAAAATTTTCCCTGCCTACATCCAAATCGGAGATAGCCATTTTGTCTGCCTTGAGCCAAGGATTCCAACGATATAAGACACTTGATCCTGGGACAAACAGTCTAAGAGTTATGAGCAATTTTGGACTTTTGGTTGCTGTAGCGCCACCTATGGGCCATTCGGGGTCATACTCTGATAGGTTGTCCCCAAACTGAGGCCTACCATCTGGCCAGGTTTCATGTCTCTAGGCCTTACGGTTTGGCCTGCACGATGCGTTTTACGAATCCTTACAATTACAATAGGGTTTCAGCATTTCATGCTTGAACCCCTAATAAGAATGAAGGCTTTTTGCCAGTTATAGCGCCACCTATGGTCCGATCTCCATGAAACTCTGCATGCTTCCTCGCCATGTTCTGACACATATGCTCATCAATTTTGGTGAAGTTCTGAGTTTTCATTTGGGATGTATAGGCTTTTTAGTGTATTTTGCCACGCCCCTTTTCTAAATGACCCTGTTACAGCCACCCAAATACCAAAGTTCAACTTTTTTTTGATAATTATAGATCGAGAGAGTCCAGAGAATTGTCCTAGACTGGTTCGGTTCCGATCGGGCGAAAAACCAGGGACTAGTTCGCAAAAGTAGGTTTTGGACAAAATTCGACATAGCAGAAAATTTTCCCTGCCTACATCCAAATCGGAGATAGCCATTTTGTCTGCCTTGAGCCAAGGATTCCAACGATATAAGACACTTGATCCTGGGACAAACAGTCTAAGAGTTATGAGCAATTTTGGACTTTTGGTTGCTGTAGCGCCACCTATGGGCCATTCGGGGTCATACTCTGATAGGTTGTCCCCAAACTGAGGCCTACCATCTGGCCAGGTTTCATGTCTCTAGGCCTTACGGTTTGGCCTGCACGATGCGTTTTACGAATCCTTACAATTACAATAGGGTTTCAGCATTTCATGCTTGAACCCCTAATAAGAATGAAGGCTTTTTGCCAGTTATAGCGCCACCTATGGTCCGATCTCCATGAAACTCTGCATGCTTCCTCGCCATGTTCTGACACATATGCTCATCAATTTTGGTGAAGTTCTGAGTTTTCATTTGGGATGTATAGGCTTTTTAGTGTATTTTGCCACGCCCCTTTTCTAAATGACCCTGTTACAGCCACCCAAATACCAAAGTTCAACTTTTTTTTGATAATTATAGATCGAGAGAGTCCAGAGAATTGTCCTAGACTGGTTCGGTTCCGATCGGGCGAAAAACCAGGGACTAGTTCGCAAAAGTAGGTTTTGGACAAAATTCGACATAGCAGAAAATTTTCCCTGCCTACATCCAAATCGGAGATAGCCATTTTGTCTGCCTTGAGCCAAGGATTCCAACGATATAAGACACTTGATCCTGGGACAAACAGTCTAAGAGTTATGAGCAATTTTGGACTTTTGGTTGCTGTAGCGCCACCTATGGGCCATTCGGGGTCATACTCTGATAGGTTGTCCCCAAACTGAGGCCTACCATCTGGCCAGGTTTCATGTCTCTAGGCCTTACGGTTTGGCCTGCACGATGCGTTTTACGAATCCTTACAATTACAATAGGGTTTCAGCATTTCATGCTTGAACCCCTAATAAGAATGAAGGCTTTTTGCCAGTTATAGCGCCACCTATGGTCCGATCTCCATGCAACTCTGCATGCTTCCTCGCCATGTTCTGACACATATGCTCATCAATTTTGGTGAAGTTCTGAGTTTTCATTTGGGATGTATAGGCTTTTTAGTGTATTTTGCCACGCCCCTTTTCTAAATGACCCTGTTACAGCCACCCAAATACCAAAGTTCAACTTTTTTTTGATAATTATAGATCGAGAGAGTCCAGAGAATTGTCCTAGACTGGTTCGGTTCCGATCGGGCGAAAAACCAGGGACTAGTTCGCAAAAGTAGGTTTTGGACAAAATTCGACATAGCAGAAAATTTTCCCTGCCTACATCCAAATCGGAGATAGCCATTTTGTCTGCCTTGAGCCAAGGATTCCAACGATATAAGACACTTGATCCTGGGACAAACAGTCTAAGAGTTATGAGCAATTTTGGACTTTTGGTTGCTGTAGCGCCACCTATGGGCCATTCGGGGTCATACTCTGATAGGTTGTCCCCAAACTGAGGCCTACCATCTGGCCAGGTTTCATGTCTCTAGGCCTTACGGTTTGGCCTGCACGATGCGTTTTACGAATCCTTACAATTACAATAGGGTTTCAGCATTTCATGCTTGAACCCCTAATAAGAATGAAGGCTTTTTGCCAGTTATAGCGCCACCTATGGTCCGATCTCCATGCAACTCTGCATGCTTCCTCGCCATGTTCTGACACATATGCTCATCAATTTTGGTGAAGTTCTGAGTTTTCATTTGGGATGTATAGGCTTTTTAGTGTATTTTGCCACGCCCCTTTTCTAAATGACCCTGTTACAGCCACCCAAATACCAAAGTTCAACTTTTTTTTGATAATTATAGATCGAGAGAGTCCAGAGAATTGTCCTAGACTGGTTCGGTTCCGATCGGGCGAAAAACCAGGGACTAGTTCGCAAAAGTAGGTTTTGGACAAAATTCGACATAGCAGAAAATTTTCCCTGCCTACATCCAAATCGGAGATAGCCATTTTGTCTGCCTTGAGCCAAGGATTCCAACGATATAAGACACTTGATCCTGGGACAAACAGTCTAAGAGTTATGAGCAATTTTGGACTTTTGGTTGCTGTAGCGCCACCTATGGGCCATTCGGGGTCATACTCTGATAGGTTGTCCCCAAACTGAGGCCTACCATCTGGCCAGGTTTCATGTCTCTAGGCCTTACGGTTTGGCCTGCACGATGCGTTTTACGAATCCTTACAATTACAATAGGGTTTCAGCATTTCATGCTTGAACCCCTAATAAGAATGAAGGCTTTTTGCCAGTTATAGCGCCACCTATGGTCCGATCTCCATGCAACTCTGCATGCTTCCTCGCCATGTTCTGACACATATGCTCATCAATTTTGGTGAAGTTCTGAGTTTTCATTTGGGATGTATAGGCTTTTTAGTGTATTTTGCCACGCCCCTTTTCTAAATGACCCTGTTACAGCCACCCAAATACCAAAGTTCAACTTTTTTTTGATAATTATAGATCGAGAGAGTCCAGAGAATTGTCCTAGACTGGTTCGGTTCCGATCGGGCGAAAAACCAGGGACTAGTTCGCAAAAGTAGGTTTTGGACAAAATTCGACATAGCAGAAAATTTTCCCTGCCTACATCCAAATCGGAGATAGCCATTTTGTCTGCCTTGAGCCAAGGATTCCAACGATATAAGACACTTGATCCTGGGACAAACAGTCTAAGAGTTATGAGCAATTTTGGACTTTTGGTTGCTGTAGCGCCACCTATGGGCCATTCGGGGTCATACTCTGATAGGTTGTCCCCAAACTGAGGCCTACCATCTGGCCAGGTTTCATGTCTCTAGGCCTTACGGTTTGGCCTGCACGATGCGTTTTACGAATCCTTACAATTACAATAGGGTTTCAGCATTTCATGCTTGAACCCCTAATAAGAATGAAGGCTTTTTGCCAGTTATAGCGCCACCTATGGTCCGATCTCCATGAAACTCTGCATGCTTCCTCGCCATGTTCTGACACATATGCTCATCAATTTTGGTGAAGTTCTGAGTTTTCATTTGGGATGTATAGGCTTTTTAGTGTATTTTGCCACGCCCCTTTTCTAAATGACCCTGTTACAGCCACCCAAATACCAAAGTTCAACTTTTTTTTGATAATTATAGATCGAGAGAGTCCAGAGAATTGTCCTAGACTGGTTCGGTTCCGATCGGGCGAAAAACCAGGGACTAGTTCGCAAAAGTAGGTTTTGGACAAAATTCGACATAGCAGAAAATTTTCCCTGCCTACATCCAAATCGGAGATAGCCATTTTGTCTGCCTTGAGCCAAGGATTCCAACGATATAAGACACTTGATCCTGGGACAAACAGTCTAAGAGTTATGAGCAATTTTGGACTTTTGGTTGCTGTAGCGCCACCTATGGGCCATTCGGGGTCATACTCTGATAGGTTGTCCCCAAACTGAGGCCTACCATCTGGCCAGGTTTCATGTCTCTAGGCCTTACGGTTTGGCCTGCACGATGCGTTTTACGAATCCTTACAATTACAATAGGGTTTCAGCATTTCATGCTTGAACCCCTAATAAGAATGAAGGCTTTTTGCCAGTTATAGCGCCACCTATGGTCCGATCTCCATGAAACTCTGCATGCTTCCTCGCCATGTTCTGACACATATGCTCATCAATTTTGGTGAAGTTCTGAGTTTTCATTTGGGATGTATAGGCTTTTTAGTGTATTTTGCCACGCCCCTTTTCTAAATGACCCTGTTACAGCCACCCAAATACCAAAGTTCAACTTTTTTTTGATAATTATAGATCGAGAGAGTCCAGAGAATTGTCCTAGACTGGTTCGGTTCCGATCGGGCGAAAAACCAGGGACTAGTTCGCAAAAGTAGGTTTTGGACAAAATTCGACATAGCAGAAAATTTTCCCTGCCTACATCCAAATCGGAGATAGCCATTTTGTCTGCCTTGAGCCAAGGATTCCAACGATATAAGACACTTGATCCTGGGACAAACAGTCTAAGAGTTATGAGCAATTTTGGACTTTTGGTTGCTGTAGCGCCACCTATGGGCCATTCGGGGTCATACTCTGATAGGTTGTCCCCAAACTGAGGCCTACCATCTGGCCAGGTTTCATGTCTCTAGGCCTTACGGTTTGGCCTGCACGATGCGTTTTACGAATCCTTACAATTACAATAGGGTTTCAGCATTTCATGCTTGAACCCCTAATAAGAATGAAGGCTTTTTGCCAGTTATAGCGCCACCTATGGTCCGATCTCCATGAAACTCTGCATGCTTCCTCGCCATGTTCTGACACATATGCTCATCAATTTTGGTGAAGTTCTGAGTTTTCATTTGGGATGTATAGGCTTTTTAGTGTATTTTGCCACGCCCCTTTTCTAAATGACCCTGTTACAGCCACCCAAATACCAAAGTTCAACTTTTTTTTGATAATTATAGATCGAGAGAGTCCAGAGAATTGTCCTAGACTGGTTCGGTTCCGATCGGGCGAAAAACCAGGGACTAGTTCGCAAAAGTAGGTTTTGGACAAAATTCGACATAGCAGAAAATTTTCCCTGCCTACATCCAAATCGGAGATAGCCATTTTGTCTGCCTTGAGCCAAGGATTCCAACGATATAAGACACTTGATCCTGGGACAAACAGTCTAAGAGTTATGAGCAATTTTGGACTTTTGGTTGCTGTAGCGCCACCTATGGGCCATTCGGGGTCATACTCTGATAGGTTGTCCCCAAACTGAGGCCTACCATCTGGCCAGGTTTCATGTCTCTAGGCCTTACGGTTTGGCCTGCACGATGCGTTTTACGAATCCTTACAATTACAATAGGGTTTCAGCATTTCATGCTTGAACCCCTAATAAGAATGAAGGCTTTTTGCCAGTTATAGCGCCACCTACGGTCCGATCTCCATGAAACTCTGCATGCTTCCTCACCATGTTCGGACACATATGCTCATCAATTTTGGTGAAGTTCTGCGTTTTCATTTGGGATTTATAGGCTTTTTAGTGTATTTTGCCACGCCCCTTTTCTAAATGACCCTGTTATAGCCACCTAAATGCAAAAGTTGAACTTTTTTTCAATAATTATTGATCTAGAGAGTCCAGAGAATTGTCCTAGACTGGTTCGGTTCCGATCGGGCGAAAAACCAGGGACTAGTTCGCAAAAGTAGGTTTTGGACAAAATTCGACATAGCAGAAAATTTTCCCTGCCTACATCCAAATCGGAGATAGCCATTTTGTCTGCCTTGAGCCAAGGATTCCAACGATATAAGACACTTGATCCTGGGACAAACAGTCTAAGAGTTATGAGCAATTTTGGACTTTTGGTTGCTGTAGCGCCACCTATGGGCCATTCGGGGTCATACTCTGATAGGTTGTCCCCAAACTGAGGCCTACCATCTGGCCAGGTTTCATGTCTCTAGGCCTTACGGTTTGGCCTGCACGATGCGTTTTACGAATCCTTACAATTACAATAGGGTTTCAGCATTTCATGCTTGAACCCCTAATAAGAATGAAGGCTTTTTGCCAGTTATAGCGCCACCTACGGTCCGATCTCCATGAAACTCTGCATGCTTCCTCACCATGTTCGGACACATATGCTCATCAATTTTGGTGAAGTTCTGCGTTTTCATTTGGGATTTATAGGCTTTTTAGTGTATTTTGCCACGCCCCTTTTCTAAATGACCCTGTTATAGCCACCTAAATGCAAAAGTTGAACTTTTTTTCAATAATTATTGATCTAGAGAGTCCAGAGAATTGTCCTAGACTGGTTCGGTTCCGATCGGGCGAAAAACCAGGGACTAGTTCGCAAAAGTAGGTTTTGGACAAAATTCGACATAGCAGAAAATTTTCCCTGCCTACATCCAAATCGGAGATAGCCATTTTGTCTGCCTTGAGCCAAGGATTCCAACGATATAAGACACTTGATCCTGGGACAAACAGTCTAAGAGTTATGAGCAATTTTGGACTTTTGGTTGCTGTAGCGCCACCTATGGGCCATTCGGGGTCATACTCTGATAGGTTGTCCCCAAACTGAGGCCTACCATCTGGCCAGGTTTCATGTCTCTAGGCCTTACGGTTTGGCCTGCACGATGCGTTTTACGAATCCTTACAATTACAATAGGGTTTCAGCATTTCATGCTTGAACCCCTAATAAGAATGAAGGCTTTTTGCCAGTTATAGCGCCACCTACGGTCCGATCTCCATGAAACTCTGCATGCTTCCTCACCATGTTCGGACACATATGCTCATCAATTTTGGTGAAGTTCTGCGTTTTCATTTGGGATTTATAGGCTTTTTAGTGTATTTTGCCACGCCCCTTTTCTAAATGACCCTGTTATAGCCACCTAAATGCAAAAGTTGAACTTTTTTTCAATAATTATTGATCTAGAGAGTCCAGAGAATTGTCCTAGACTGGTTCGGTTCCGATCGGGCGAAAAACCAGGGACTAGTTCGCAAAAGTAGGTTTTGGACAAAATTCGACATAGCAGAAAATTTTCCCTGCCTACATCCAAATCGGAGATAGCCATTTTGTCTGCCTTGAGCCAAGGATTCCAACGATATAAGACACTTGATCCTGGGACAAACAGTCTAAGAGTTATGAGCAATTTTGGACTTTTGGTTGCTGTAGCGCCACCTATGGGCCATTCGGGGTCATACTCTGATAGGTTGTCCCCAAACTGAGGCCTACCATCTGGCCAGGTTTCATGTCTCTAGGCCTTACGGTTTGGCCTGCACGATGCGTTTTACGAATCCTTACAATTACAATAGGGTTTCAGCATTTCATGCTTGAACCCCTAATAAGAATGAAGGCTTTTTGCCAGTTATAGCGCCACCTACGGTCCGATCTCCATGAAACTCTGCATGCTTCCTCACCATGTTCGGACACATATGCTCATCAATTTTGGTGAAGTTCTGCGTTTTCATTTGGGATTTATAGGCTTTTTAGTGTATTTTGCCACGCCCCTTTTCTAAATGACCCTGTTATAGCCACCTAAATGCAAAAGTTGAACTTTTTTTCAATAATTATTGATCTAGAGAGTCCAGAGAATTGTCCTAGACTGGTTCGGTTCCGATCGGGCGAAAAACCAGGGACTAGTTCGCAAAAGTAGGTTTTGGACAAAATTCGACATAGCAGAAAATTTTCCCTGCCTACATCCAAATCGGAGATAGCCATTTTGTCTGCCTTGAGCCAAGGATTCCAACGATATAAGACACTTGATCCTGGGACAAACAGTCTAAGAGTTATGAGCAATTTTGGACTTTTGGTTGCTGTAGCGCCACCTATGGGCCATTCGGGGTCATACTCTGATAGGTTGTCCCCAAACTGAGGCCTACCATCTGGCCAGGTTTCATGTCTCTAGGCCTTACGGTTTGGCCTGCACGATGCGTTTTACGAATCCTTACAATTACAATAGGGTTTCAGCATTTCATGCTTGAACCCCTAATAAGAATGAAGGCTTTTTGCCAGTTATAGCGCCACCTACGGTCCGATCTCCATGAAACTCTGCATGCTTCCTCACCATGTTCGGACACATATGCTCATCAATTTTGGTGAAGTTCTGCGTTTTCATTTGGGATTTATAGGCTTTTTAGTGTATTTTGCCACGCCCCTTTTCTAAATGACCCTGTTATAGCCACCTAAATGCAAAAGTTGAACTTTTTTTCAATAATTATTGATCTAGAGAGTCCAGAGAATTGTCCTAGACTGGTTCGGTTCCGATCGGGCGAAAAACCAGGGACTAGTTCGCAAAAGTAGGTTTTGGACAAAATTCGACATAGCAGAAAATTTTCCCTGCCTACATCCAAATCGGAGATAGCCATTTTGTCTGCCTTGAGCCAAGGATTCCAACGATATAAGACACTTGATCCTGGGACAAACAGTCTAAGAGTTATGAGCAATTTTGGACTTTTGGTTGCTGTAGCGCCACCTATGGGCCATTCGGGGTCATACTCTGATAGGTTGTCCCCAAACTGAGGCCTACCATCTGGCCAGGTTTCATGTCTCTAGGCCTTACGGTTTGGCCTGCACGATGCGTTTTACGAATCCTTACAATTACAATAGGGTTTCAGCATTTCATGCTTGAACCCCTAATAAGAATGAAGGCTTTTTGCCAGTTATAGCGCCACCTATGGTCCGATCTCCATGAAACTCTGCATGCTTCCTCGCCATGTTCTGACACATATGCTCATCAATTTTGGTGAAGTTCTGAGTTTTCATTTGGGATGTATAGGCTTTTTAGTGTATTTTGCCACGCCCCTTTTCTAAATGACCCTGTTACAGCCACCCAAATACCAAAGTTCAACTTTTTTTTGATAATTATAGATCGAGAGAGTCCAGAGAATTGTCCTAGACTGGTTCGGTTCCGATCGGGCGAAAAACCAGGGACTAGTTCGCAAAAGTAGGTTTTGGACAAAATTCGACATAGCAGAAAATTTTCCCTGCCTACATCCAAATCGGAGATAGCCATTTTGTCTGCCTTGAGCCAAGGATTCCAACGATATAAGACACTTGATCCTGGGACAAACAGTCTAAGAGTTATGAGCAATTTTGGACTTTTGGTTGCTGTAGCGCCACCTATGGGCCATTCGGGGTCATACTCTGATAGGTTGTCCCCAAACTGAGGCCTACCATCTGGCCAGGTTTCATGTCTCTAGGCCTTACGGTTTGGCCTGCACGATGCGTTTTACGAATCCTTACAATTACAATAGGGTTTCAGCATTTCATGCTTGAACCCCTAATAAGAATGAAGGCTTTTTGCCAGTTATAGCGCCACCTACGGTCCGATCTCCATGAAACTCTGCATGCTTCCTCACCATGTTCGGACACATATGCTCATCAATTTTGGTGAAGTTCTGCGTTTTCATTTGGGATTTATAGGCTTTTTAGTGTATTTTGCCACGCCCCTTTTCTAAATGACCCTGTTATAGCCACCTAAATGCAAAAGTTGAACTTTTTTTCAATAATTATTGATCTAGAGAGTCCAGAGAATTGTCCTAGACTGGTTCGGTTCCGATCGGGCGAAAAACCAGGGACTAGTTCGCAAAAGTAGGTTTTGGACAAAATTCGACATAGCAGAAAATTTTCCCTGCCTACATCCAAATCGGAGATAGCCATTTTGTCTGCCTTGAGCCAAGGATTCCAACGATATAAGACACTTGATCCTGGGACAAACAGTCTAAGAGTTATGAGCAATTTTGGACTTTTGGTTGCTGTAGCGCCACCTATGGGCCATTCGGGGTCATACTCTGATAGGTTGTCCCCAAACTGAGGCCTACCATCTGGCCAGGTTTCATGTCTCTAGGCCTTACGGTTTGGCCTGCACGATGCGTTTTACGAATCCTTACAATTACAATAGGGTTTCAGCATTTCATGCTTGAACCCCTAATAAGAATGAAGGCTTTTTGCCAGTTATAGCGCCACCTACGGTCCGATCTCCATGAAACTCTGCATGCTTCCTCACCATGTTCGGACACATATGCTCATCAATTTTGGTGAAGTTCTGCGTTTTCATTTGGGATTTATAGGCTTTTTAGTGTATTTTGCCACGCCCCTTTTCTAAATGACCCTGTTATAGCCACCTAAATGCAAAAGTTGAACTTTTTTTCAATAATTATTGATCTAGAGAGTCCAGAGAATTGTCCTAGACTGGTTCGGTTCCGATCGGGCGAAAAACCAGGGACTAGTTCGCAAAAGTAGGTTTTGGACAAAATTCGACATAGCAGAAAATTTTCCCTGCCTACATCCAAATCGGAGATAGCCATTTTGTCTGCCTTGAGCCAAGGATTCCAACGATATAAGACACTTGATCCTGGGACAAACAGTCTAAGAGTTATGAGCAATTTTGGACTTTTGGTTGCTGTAGCGCCACCTATGGGCCATTCGGGGTCATACTCTGATAGGTTGTCCCCAAACTGAGGCCTACCATCTGGCCAGGTTTCATGTCTCTAGGCCTTACGGTTTGGCCTGCACGATGCGTTTTACGAATCCTTACAATTACAATAGGGTTTCAGCATTTCATGCTTGAACCCCTAATAAGAATGAAGGCTTTTTGCCAGTTATAGCGCCACCTACGGTCCGATCTCCATGAAACTCTGCATGCTTCCTCACCATGTTCGGACACATATGCTCATCAATTTTGGTGAAGTTCTGCGTTTTCATTTGGGATTTATAGGCTTTTTAGTGTATTTTGCCACGCCCCTTTTCTAAATGACCCTGTTATAGCCACCTAAATGCAAAAGTTGAACTTTTTTTCAATAATTATTGATCTAGAGAGTCCAGAGAATTGTCCTAGACTGGTTCGGTTCCGATCGGGCGAAAAACCAGGGACTAGTTCGCAAAAGTAGGTTTTGGACAAAATTCGACATAGCAGAAAATTTTCCCTGCCTACATCCAAATCGGAGATAGCCATTTTGTCTGCCTTGAGCCAAGGATTCCAACGATATAAGACACTTGATCCTGGGACAAACAGTCTAAGAGTTATGAGCAATTTTGGACTTTTGGTTGCTGTAGCGCCACCTATGGGCCATTCGGGGTCATACTCTGATAGGTTGTCCCCAAACTGAGGCCTACCATCTGGCCAGGTTTCATGTCTCTAGGCCTTACGGTTTGGCCTGCACGATGCGTTTTACGAATCCTTACAATTACAATAGGGTTTCAGCATTTCATGCTTGAACCCCTAATAAGAATGAAGGCTTTTTGCCAGTTATAGCGCCACCTATGGTCCGATCTCCATGAAACTCTGCATGCTTCCTCGCCATGTTCTGACACATATGCTCATCAATTTTGGTGAAGTTCTGAGTTTTCATTTGGGATGTATAGGCTTTTTAGTGTATTTTGCCACGCCCCTTTTCTAAATGACCCTGTTACAGCCACCCAAATACCAAAGTTCAACTTTTTTTTGATAATTATAGATCGAGAGAGTCCAGAGAATTGTCCTAGACTGGTTCGGTTCCGATCGGGCGAAAAACCAGGGACTAGTTCGCAAAAGTAGGTTTTGGACAAAATTCGACATAGCAGAAAATTTTCCCTGCCTACATCCAAATCGGAGATAGCCATTTTGTCTGCCTTGAGCCAAGGATTCCAACGATATAAGACACTTGATCCTGGGACAAACAGTCTAAGAGTTATGAGCAATTTTGGACTTTTGGTTGCTGTAGCGCCACCTATGGGCCATTCGGGGTCATACTCTGATAGGTTGTCCCCAAACTGAGGCCTACCATCTGGCCAGGTTTCATGTCTCTAGGCCTTACGGTTTGGCCTGCACGATGCGTTTTACGAATCCTTACAATTACAATAGGGTTTCAGCATTTCATGCTTGAACCCCTAATAAGAATGAAGGCTTTTTGCCAGTTATAGCGCCACCTATGGTCCGATCTCCATGAAACTCTGCATGCTTCCTCGCCATGTTCTGACACATATGCTCATCAATTTTGGTGAAGTTCTGAGTTTTCATTTGGGATGTATAGGCTTTTTAGTGTATTTTGCCACGCCCCTTTTCTAAATGACCCTGTTACAGCCACCCAAATACCAAAGTTCAACTTTTTTTTGATAATTATAGATCGAGAGAGTCCAGAGAATTGTCCTAGACTGGTTCGGTTCCGATCGGGCGAAAAACCAGGGACTAGTTCGCAAAAGTAGGTTTTGGACAAAATTCGACATAGCAGAAAATTGTCCCTGCCTACATCCAAATCGGAGATAGCCATTTTGTCTGCCTTGAGCCAAGGATTCCAACGATATAAGACACTTGATCCTGGGACAAACAGTCTAAGAGTTATGAGCAATTTTGGACTTTTGGTTGCTGTAGCGCCACCTATGGGCCATTCGGGGTCATACTCTGATAGGTTGTCCCCAAACTGAGGCCTACCATCTGGCCAGGTTTCATGTCTCTAGGCCTTACGGTTTGGCCTGCACGATGCGTTTTACGAATCCTTACAATTACAATAGGGTTTCAGCATTTCATGCTTGAACCCCTAATAAGAATGAAGGCTTTTTGCCAGTTATAGCGCCACCTATGGTCCGATCTCCATGAAACTCTGCATGCTTCCTCGCCATGTTCTGACACATATGCTCATCAATTTTGGTGAAGTTCTGAGTTTTCATTTGGGATGTATAGGCTTTTTAGTGTATTTTGCCACGCCCCTTTTCTAAATGACCCTGTTACAGCCACCCAAATACCAAAGTTCAACTTTTTTTTGATAATTATAGATCGAGAGAGTCCAGAGAATTGTCCTAGACTGGTTCGGTTCCGATCGGGCGAAAAACCAGGGACTAGTTCGCAAAAGTAGGTTTTGGACAAAATTCGACATAGCAGAAAATTTTCCCTGCCTACATCCAAATCGGAGATAGCCATTTTGTCTGCCTTGAGCCAAGGATTCCAACGATATAAGACACTTGATCCTGGGACAAACAGTCTAAGAGTTATGAGCAATTTTGGACTTTTGGTTGCTGTAGCGCCACCTATGGGCCATTCGGGGTCATACTCTGATAGGTTGTCCCCAAACTGAGGCCTACCATCTGGCCAGGTTTCATGTCTCTAGGCCTTACGGTTTGGCCTGCACGATGCGTTTTACGAATCCTTACAATTACAATAGGGTTTCAGCATTTCATGCTTGAACCCCTAATAAGAATGAAGGCTTTTTGCCAGTTATAGCGCCACCTATGGTCCGATCTCCATGAAACTCTGCATGCTTCCTCGCCATGTTCTGACACATATGCTCATCAATTTTGGTGAAGTTCTGAGTTTTCATTTGGGGTGTATAGGCTTTGTAGTGTATTTTGCCACGCCCCTTTTCTAAATGACCCTGTTACAGCCACCCAAATACCAAAGTTCAACTTTTTTTTGATAATTATAGATCGAGAGAGTCCAGAGAATTGTCCTAGACTGGTTCGGTTCCGATCGGGCGAAAAACCAGGGACTAGTTCGCAAAAGTAGGTTTTGGACAAAATTCGACATAGCAGAAAATTTTCCCTGCCTACATCCAAATCGGAGATAGCCATTTTGTCTGCCTTGAGCCAAGGATTCCAACGATATAAGACACTTGATCCTGGGACAAACAGTCTAAGAGTTATGAGCAATTTTGGACTTTTGGTTGCTGTAGCGCCACCTATGGGCCATTCGGGGTCATACTCTGATAGGTTGTCCCCAAACTGAGGCCTACCATCTGGCCAGGTTTCATGTCTCTAGGCCTTACGGTTTGGCCTGCACGATGCGTTTTACGAATCCTTACAATTACAATAGGGTTTCAGCATTTCATGCTTGAACCCCTAATAAGAATGAAGGCTTTTTGCCAGTTATAGCGCCACCTATGGTCCGATCTCCATGAAACTCTGCATGCTTCCTCGCCATGTTCTGACACATATGCTCATCAATTTTGGTGAAGTTCTGAGTTTTCATTTGGGATGTATAGGCTTTTTAGTGTATTTTGCCACGCCCCTTTTCTAAATGACCCTGTTACAGCCACCCAAATACCAAAGTTCAACTTTTTTTTGATAATTATAGATCGAGAGAGTCCAGAGAATTGTCCTAGACTGGTTCGGTTCCGATCGGGCGAAAAACCAGGGACTAGTTCGCAAAAGTAGGTTTTGGACAAAATTCGACATAGCAGAAAATTTTCCCTGCCTACATCCAAATCGGAGATAGCCATTTTGTCTGCCTTGAGCCAAGGATTCCAACGATATAAGACACTTGATCCTGGGACAAACAGTCTAAGAGTTATGAGCAATTTTGGACTTTTGGTTGCTGTAGCGCCACCTATGGGCCATTCGGGGTCATACTCTGATAGGTTGTCCCCAAACTGAGGCCTACCATCTGGCCAGGTTTCATGTCTCTAGGCCTTACGGTTTGGCCTGCACGATGCGTTTTACGAATCCTTACAATTACAATAGGGTTTCAGCATTTCATGCTTGAACCCCTAATAAGAATGAAGGCTTTTTGCCAGTTATAGCGCCACCTATGGTCCGATCTCCATGAAACTCTGCATGCTTCCTCGCCATGTTCTGACACATATGCTCATCAATTTTGGTGAAGTTCTGAGTTTTCATTTGGGATGTATAGGCTTTTTAGTGTATTTTGCCACGCCCCTTTTCTAAATGACCCTGTTACAGCCACCCAAATACCAAAGTTCAACTTTTTTTTGATAATTATAGATCGAGAGAGTCCAGAGAATTGTCCTAGACTGGTTCGGTTCCGATCGGGCGAAAAACCAGGGACTAGTTCGCAAAAGTAGGTTTTGGACAAAATTCGACATAGCAGAAAATTTTCCCTGCCTACATCCAAATCGGAGATAGCCATTTTGTCTGCCTTGAGCCAAGGATTCCAACGATATAAGACACTTGATCCTGGGACAAACAGTCTAAGAGTTATGAGCAATTTTGGACTTTTGGTTGCTGTAGCGCCACCTATGGGCCATTCGGGGTCATACTCTGATAGGTTGTCCCCAAACTGAGGCCTACCATCTGGCCAGGTTTCATGTCTCTAGGCCTTACGGTTTGGCCTGCACGATGCGTTTTACGAATCCTTACAATTACAATAGGGTTTCAGCATTTCATGCTTGAACCCCTAATAAGAATGAAGGCTTTTTGCCAGTTATAGCGCCACCTATGGTCCGATCTCCATGAAACTCTGCATGCTTCCTCGCCATGTTCTGACACATATGCTCATCAATTTTGGTGAAGTTCTGAGTTTTCATTTGGGATGTATAGGCTTTTTAGTGTATTTTGCCACGCCCCTTTTCTAAATGACCCTGTTACAGCCACCCAAATACCAAAGTTCAACTTTTTTTTGATAATTATAGATCGAGAGAGTCCAGAGAATTGTCCTAGACTGGTTCGGTTCCGATCGGGCGAAAAACCAGGGACTAGTTCGCAAAAGTAGGTTTTGGACAAAATTCGACATAGCAGAAAATTTTCCCTGCCTACATCCAAATCGGAGATAGCCATTTTGTCTGCCTTGAGCCAAGGATTCCAACGATATAAGACACTTGATCCTGGGACAAACAGTCTAAGAGTTATGAGCAATTTTGGACTTTTGGTTGCTGTAGCGCCACCTATGGGCCATTCGGGGTCATACTCTGATAGGTTGTCCCCAAACTGAGGCCTACCATCTGGCCAGGTTTCATGTCTCTAGGCCTTACGGTTTGGCCTGCACGATGCGTTTTACGAATCCTTACAATTACAATAGGGTTTCAGCATTTCATGCTTGAACCCCTAATAAGAATGAAGGCTTTTTGCCAGTTATAGCGCCACCTATGGTCCGATCTCCATGAAACTCTGCATGCTTCCTCGCCATGTTCTGACACATATGCTCATCAATTTTGGTGAAGTTCTGAGTTTTCATTTGGGGTGTATAGGCTTTGTAGTGTATTTTGCCACGCCCCTTTTCTAAATGACCCTGTTACAGCCACCCAAATACCAAAGTTCAACTTTTTTTTGATAATTATAGATCGAGAGAGTCCAGAGAATTGTCCTAGACTGGTTCGGTTCCGATCGGGCGAAAAACCAGGGACTAGTTCGCAAAAGTAGGTTTTGGACAAAATTCGACATAGCAGAAAATTTTCCCTGCCTACATCCAAATCGGAGATAGCCATTTTGTCTGCCTTGAGCCAAGGATTCCAACGATATAAGACACTTGATCCTGGGACAAACAGTCTAAGAGTTATGAGCAATTTTGGACTTTTGGTTGCTGTAGCGCCACCTATGGGCCATTCGGGGTCATACTCTGATAGGTTGTCCCCAAACTGAGGCCTACCATCTGGCCAGGTTTCATGTCTCTAGGCCTTACGGTTTGGCCTGCACGATGCGTTTTACGAATCCTTACAATTACAATAGGGTTTCAGCATTTCATGCTTGAACCCCTAATAAGAATGAAGGCTTTTTGCCAGTTATAGCGCCACCTATGGTCCGATCTCCATGAAACTCTGCATGCTTCCTCGCCATGTTCTGACACATATGCTCATCAATTTTGGTGAAGTTCTGAGTTTTCATTTGGGATGTATAGGCTTTTTAGTGTATTTTGCCACGCCCCTTTTCTAAATGACCCTGTTACAGCCACCCAAATACCAAAGTTCAACTTTTTTTTGATAATTATAGATCGAGAGAGTCCAGAGAATTGTCCTAGACTGGTTCGGTTCCGATCGGAGCGAAAAACCAGGGACTAGTTCGCAAAAGTAGGTTTTGGACAAAATTCGACATAGCAGAAAATTTTCCCTGCCTACATCCAAATCGGAGATAGCCATTTTGTCTGCCTTGAGCCAAGGATTCCAACGATATAAGACACTTGATCCTGGGACAAACAGTCTAAGAGTTATGAGCAATTTTGGACTTTTGGTTGCTGTAGCGCCACCTATGGGCCATTCGGGGTCATACTCTGATAGGTTGTCCCCAAACTGAGGCCTACCATCTGGCCAGGTTTCATGTCTCTAGGCCTTACGGTTTGGCCTGCACGATGCGTTTTACGAATCCTTACAATTACAATAGGGTTTCAGCATTTCATGCTTGAACCCCTAATAAGAATGAAGGCTTTTTGCCAGTTATAGCGCCACCTATGGTCCGATCTCCATGAAACTCTGCATGCTTCCTCGCCATGTTCTGACACATATGCTCATCAATTTTGGTGAAGTTCTGAGTTTTCATTTGGGATGTATAGGCTTTTTAGTGTATTTTGCCACGCCCCTTTTCTAAATGACCCTGTTACAGCCACCCAAATACCAAAGTTCAACTTTTTTTTGATAATTATAGATCGAGAGAGTCCAGAGAATTGTCCTAGACTGGTTCGGTTCCGATCGGGCGAAAAACCAGGGACTAGTTCGCAAAAGTAGGTTTTGGACAAAATTCGACATAGCAGAAAATTTTCCCTGCCTACATCCAAATCGGAGATAGCCATTTTGTCTGCCTTGAGCCAAGGATTCCAACGATATAAGACACTTGATCCTGGGACAAACAGTCTAAGAGTTATGAGCAATTTTGGACTTTTGGTTGCTGTAGCGCCACCTATGGGCCATTCGGGGTCATACTCTGATAGGTTGTCCCCAAACTGAGGCCTACCATCTGGCCAGGTTTCATGTCTCTAGGCCTTACGGTTTGGCCTGCACGATGCGTTTTACGAATCCTTACAATTACAATAGGGTTTCAGCATTTCATGCTTGAACCCCTAATAAGAATGAAGGCTTTTTGCCAGTTATAGCGCCACCTATGGTCCGATCTCCATGAAACTCTGCATGCTTCCTCGCCATGTTCTGACACATATGCTCATCAATTTTGGTGAAGTTCTGAGTTTTCATTTGGGATGTATAGGCTTTTTAGTGTATTTTGCCACGCCCCTTTTCTAAATGACCCTGTTACAGCCACCCAAATACCAAAGTTCAACTTTTTTTTGATAATTATAGATCGAGAGAGTCCAGAGAATTGTCCTAGACTGGTTCGGTTCCGATCGGGCGAAAAACCAGGGACTAGTTCGCAAAAGTAGGTTTTGGACAAAATTCGACATAGCAGAAAATTTTCCCTGCCTACATCCAAATCGGAGATAGCCATTTTGTCTGCCTTGAGCCAAGGATTCCAACGATATAAGACACTTGATCCTGGGACAAACAGTCTAAGAGTTATGAGCAATTTTGGACTTTTGGTTGCTGTAGCGCCACCTATGGGCCATTCGGGGTCATACTCTGATAGGTTGTCCCCAAACTGAGGCCTACCATCTGGCCAGGTTTCATGTCTCTAGGCCTTACGGTTTGGCCTGCACGATGCGTTTTACGAATCCTTACAATTACAATAGGGTTTCAGCATTTCATGCTTGAACCCCTAATAAGAATGAAGGCTTTTTGCCAGTTATAGCGCCACCTATGGTCCGATCTCCATGAAACTCTGCATGCTTCCTCGCCATGTTCTGACACATATGCTCATCAATTTTGGTGAAGTTCTGAGTTTTCATTTGGGATGTATAGGCTTTTTAGTGTATTTTGCCACGCCCCTTTTCTAAATGACCCTGTTACAGCCACCCAAATACCAAAGTTCAACTTTTTTTTGATAATTATAGATCGAGAGAGTCCAGAGAATTGTCCTAGACTGGTTCGGTTCCGATCGGGCGAAAAACCAGGGACTAGTTCGCAAAAGTAGGTTTTGGACAAAATTCGACATAGCAGAAAATTTTCCCTGCCTACATCCAAATCGGAGATAGCCATTTTGTCTGCCTTGAGCCAAGGATTCCAACGATATAAGACACTTGATCCTGGGACAAACAGTCTAAGAGTTATGAGCAATTTTGGACTTTTGGTTGCTGTAGCGCCACCTATGGGCCATTCGGGGTCATACTCTGATAGGTTGTCCCCAAACTGAGGCCTACCATCTGGCCAGGTTTCATGTCTCTAGGCCTTACGGTTTGGCCTGCACGATGCGTTTTACGAATCCTTACAATTACAATAGGGTTTCAGCATTTCATGCTTGAACCCCTAATAAGAATGAAGGCTTTTTGCCAGTTATAGCGCCACCTATGGTCCGATCTCCATGAAACTCTGCATGCTTCCTCGCCATGTTCTGACACATATGCTCATCAATTTTGGTGAAGTTCTGAGTTTTCATTTGGGATGTATAGGCTTTTTAGTGTATTTTGCCACGCCCCTTTTCTAAATGACCCTGTTACAGCCACCCAAATACCAAAGTTCAACTTTTTTTTGATAATTATAGATCGAGAGAGTCCAGAGAATTGTCCTAGACTGGTTCGGTTCCGATCGGGCGAAAAACCAGGGACTAGTTCGCAAAAGTAGGTTTTGGACAAAATTCGACATAGCAGAAAATTTTCCCTGCCTACATCCAAATCGGAGATAGCCATTTTGTCTGCCTTGAGCCAAGGATTCCAACGATATAAGACACTTGATCCTGGGACAAACAGTCTAAGAGTTATGAGCAATTTTGGACTTTTGGTTGCTGTAGCGCCACCTATGGGCCATTCGGGGTCATACTCTGATAGGTTGTCCCCAAACTGAGGCCTACCATCTGGCCAGGTTTCATGTCTCTAGGCCTTACGGTTTGGCCTGCACGATGCGTTTTACGAATCCTTACAATTACAATAGGGTTTCAGCATTTCATGCTTGAACCCCTAATAAGAATGAAGGCTTTTTGCCAGTTATAGCGCCACCTATGGTCCGATCTCCATGAAACTCTGCATGCTTCCTCGCCATGTTCTGACACATATGCTCATCAATTTTGGTGAAGTTCTGAGTTTTCATTTGGGATGTATAGGCTTTTTAGTGTATTTTGCCACGCCCCTTTTCTAAATGACCCTGTTACAGCCACCCAAATACCAAAGTTCAACTTTTTTTTGATAATTATAGATCGAGAGAGTCCAGAGAATTGTCCTAGACTGGTTCGGTTCCGATCGGGCGAAAAACCAGGGACTAGTTCGCAAAAGTAGGTTTTGGACAAAATTCGACATAGCAGAAAATTTTCCCTGCCTACATCCAAATCGGAGATAGCCATTTTGTCTGCCTTGAGCCAAGGATTCCAACGATATAAGACACTTGATCCTGGGACAAACAGTCTAAGAGTTATGAGCAATTTTGGACTTTTGGTTGCTGTAGCGCCACCTATGGGCCATTCGGGGTCATACTCTGATAGGTTGTCCCCAAACTGAGGCCTACCATCTGGCCAGGTTTCATGTCTCTAGGCCTTACGGTTTGGCCTGCACGATGCGTTTTACGAATCCTTACAATTACAATAGGGTTTCAGCATTTCATGCTTGAACCCCTAATAAGAATGAAGGCTTTTTGCCAGTTATAGCGCCACCTATGGTCCGATCTCCATGAAACTCTGCATGCTTCCTCGCCATGTTCTGACACATATGCTCATCAATTTTGGTGAAGTTCTGAGTTTTCATTTGGGATGTATAGGCTTTTTAGTGTATTTTGCCACGCCCCTTTTCTAAATGACCCTGTTACAGCCACCCAAATACCAAAGTTCAACTTTTTTTTGATAATTATAGATCGAGAGAGTCCAGAGAATTGTCCTAGACTGGTTCGGTTCCGATCGGGCGAAAAACCAGGGACTAGTTCGCAAAAGTAGGTTTTGGACAAAATTCGACATAGCAGAAAATTTTCCCTGCCTACATCCAAATCGGAGATAGCCATTTTGTCTGCCTTGAGCCAAGGATTCCAACGATATAAGACACTTGATCCTGGGACAAACAGTCTAAGAGTTATGAGCAATTTTGGACTTTTGGTTGCTGTAGCGCCACCTATGGGCCATTCGGGGTCATACTCTGATAGGTTGTCCCCAAACTGAGGCCTACCATCTGGCCAGGTTTCATGTCTCTAGGCCTTACGGTTTGGCCTGCACGATGCGTTTTACGAATCCTTACAATTACAATAGGGTTTCAGCATTTCATGCTTGAACCCCTAATAAGAATGAAGGCTTTTTGCCAGTTATAGCGCCACCTATGGTCCGATCTCCATGAAACTCTGCATGCTTCCTCGCCATGTTCTGACACATATGCTCATCAATTTTGGTGAAGTTCTGAGTTTTCATTTGGGATGTATAGGCTTTTTAGTGTATTTTGCCACGCCCCTTTTCTAAATGACCCTGTTACAGCCACCCAAATACCAAAGTTCAACTTTTTTTTGATAATTATAGATCGAGAGAGTCCAGAGAATTGTCCTAGACTGGTTCGGTTCCGATCGGGCGAAAAACCAGGGACTAGTTCGCAAAAGTAGGTTTTGGACAAAATTCGACATAGCAGAAAATTTTCCCTGCCTACATCCAAATCGGAGATAGCCATTTTGTCTGCCTTGAGCCAAGGATTCCAACGATATAAGACACTTGATCCTGGGACAAACAGTCTAAGAGTTATGAGCAATTTTGGACTTTTGGTTGCTGTAGCGCCACCTATGGGCCATTCGGGGTCATACTCTGATAGGTTGTCCCCAAACTGAGGCCTACCATCTGGCCAGGTTTCATGTCTCTAGGCCTTACGGTTTGGCCTGCACGATGCGTTTTACGAATCCTTACAATTACAATAGGGTTTCAGCATTTCATGCTTGAACCCCTAATAAGAATGAAGGCTTTTTGCCAGTTATAGCGCCACCTATGGTCCGATCTCCATGAAACTCTGCATGCTTCCTCGCCATGTTCTGACACATATGCTCATCAATTTTGGTGAAGTTCTGAGTTTTCATTTGGGATGTATAGGCTTTTTAGTGTATTTTGCCACGCCCCTTTTCTAAATGACCCTGTTACAGCCACCCAAATACCAAAGTTCAACTTTTTTTTGATAATTATAGATCGAGAGAGTCCAGAGAATTGTCCTAGACTGGTTCGGTTCCGATCGGGCGAAAAACCAGGGACTAGTTCGCAAAAGTAGGTTTTGGACAAAATTCGACATAGCAGAAAATTTTCCCTGCCTACATCCAAATCGGAGATAGCCATTTTGTCTGCCTTGAGCCAAGGATTCCAACGATATAAGACACTTGATCCTGGGACAAACAGTCTAAGAGTTATGAGCAATTTTGGACTTTTGGTTGCTGTAGCGCCACCTATGGGCCATTCGGGGTCATACTCTGATAGGTTGTCCCCAAACTGAGGCCTACCATCTGGCCAGGTTTCATGTCTCTAGGCCTTACGGTTTGGCCTGCACGATGCGTTTTACGAATCCTTACAATTACAATAGGGTTTCAGCATTTCATGCTTGAACCCCTAATAAGAATGAAGGCTTTTTGCCAGTTATAGCGCCACCTATGGTCCGATCTCCATGAAACTCTGCATGCTTCCTCGCCATGTTCTGACACATATGCTCATCAATTTTGGTGAAGTTCTGAGTTTTCATTTGGGATGTATAGGCTTTTTAGTGTATTTTGCCACGCCCCTTTTCTAAATGACCCTGTTACAGCCACCCAAATACCAAAGTTCAACTTTTTTTTGATAATTATAGATCGAGAGAGTCCAGAGAATTGTCCTAGACTGGTTCGGTTCCGATCGGGCGAAAAACCAGGGACTAGTTCGCAAAAGTAGGTTTTGGACAAAATTCGACATAGCAGAAAATTTTCCCTGCCTACATCCAAATCGGAGATAGCCATTTTGTCTGCCTTGAGCCAAGGATTCCAACGATATAAGACACTTGATCCTGGGACAAACAGTCTAAGAGTTATGAGCAATTTTGGACTTTTGGTTGCTGTAGCGCCACCTATGGGCCATTCGGGGTCATACTCTGATAGGTTGTCCCCAAACTGAGGCCTACCATCTGGCCAGGTTTCATGTCTCTAGGCCTTACGGTTTGGCCTGCACGATGCGTTTTACGAATCCTTACAATTACAATAGGGTTTCAGCATTTCATGCTTGAACCCCTAATAAGAATGAAGGCTTTTTGCCAGTTATAGCGCCACCTATGGTCCGATCTCCATGAAACTCTGCATGCTTCCTCGCCATGTTCTGACACATATGCTCATCAATTTTGGTGAAGTTCTGAGTTTTCATTTGGGATGTATAGGCTTTTTAGTGTATTTTGCCACGCCCCTTTTCTAAATGACCCTGTTACAGCCACCCAAATACCAAAGTTCAACTTTTTTTTGATAATTATAGATCGAGAGAGTCCAGAGAATTGTCCTAGACTGGTTCGGTTCCGATCGGGCGAAAAACCAGGGACTAGTTCGCAAAAGTAGGTTTTGGACAAAATTCGACATAGCAGAAAATTTTCCCTGCCTACATCCAAATCGGAGATAGCCATTTTGTCTGCCTTGAGCCAAGGATTCCAACGATATAAGACACTTGATCCTGGGACAAACAGTCTAAGAGTTATGAGCAATTTTGGACTTTTGGTTGCTGTAGCGCCACCTATGGGCCATTCGGGGTCATACTCTGATAGGTTGTCCCCAAACTGAGGCCTACCATCTGGCCAGGTTTCATGTCTCTAGGCCTTACGGTTTGGCCTGCACGATGCGTTTTACGAATCCTTACAATTACAATAGGGTTTCAGCATTTCATGCTTGAACCCCTAATAAGAATGAAGGCTTTTTGCCAGTTATAGCGCCACCTATGGTCCGATCTCCATGAAACTCTGCATGCTTCCTCGCCATGTTCTGACACATATGCTCATCAATTTTGGTGAAGTTCTGAGTTTTCATTTGGGATGTATAGGCTTTTTAGTGTATTTTGCCACGCCCCTTTTCTAAATGACCCTGTTACAGCCACCCAAATACCAAAGTTCAACTTTTTTTTGATAATTATAGATCGAGAGAGTCCAGAGAATTGTCCTAGACTGGTTCGGTTCCGATCGGGCGAAAAACCAGGGACTAGTTCGCAAAAGTAGGTTTTGGACAAAATTCGACATAGCAGAAAATTTTCCCTGCCTACATCCAAATCGGAGATAGCCATTTTGTCTGCCTTGAGCCAAGGATTCCAACGATATAAGACACTTGATCCTGGGACAAACAGTCTAAGAGTTATGAGCAATTTTGGACTTTTGGTTGCTGTAGCGCCACCTATGGGCCATTCGGGGTCATACTCTGATAGGTTGTCCCCAAACTGAGGCCTACCATCTGGCCAGGTTTCATGTCTCTAGGCCTTACGGTTTGGCCTGCACGATGCGTTTTACGAATCCTTACAATTACAATAGGGTTTCAGCATTTCATGCTTGAACCCCTAATAAGAATGAAGGCTTTTTGCCAGTTATAGCGCCACCTATGGTCCGATCTCCATGAAACTCTGCATGCTTCCTCGCCATGTTCTGACACATATGCTCATCAATTTTGGTGAAGTTCTGAGTTTTCATTTGGGATGTATAGGCTTTTTAGTGTATTTTGCCACGCCCCTTTTCTAAATGACCCTGTTACAGCCACCCAAATACCAAAGTTCAACTTTTTTTTGATAATTATAGATCGAGAGAGTCCAGAGAATTGTCCTAGACTGGTTCGGTTCCGATCGGGCGAAAAACCAGGGACTAGTTCGCAAAAGTAGGTTTTGGACAAAATTCGACATAGCAGAAAATTTTCCCTGCCTACATCCAAATCGGAGATAGCCATTTTGTCTGCCTTGAGCCAAGGATTCCAACGATATAAGACACTTGATCCTGGGACAAACAGTCTAAGAGTTATGAGCAATTTTGGACTTTTGGTTGCTGTAGCGCCACCTATGGGCCATTCGGGGTCATACTCTGATAGGTTGTCCCCAAACTGAGGCCTACCATCTGGCCAGGTTTCATGTCTCTAGGCCTTACGGTTTGGCCTGCACGATGCGTTTTACGAATCCTTACAATTACAATAGGGTTTCAGCATTTCATGCTTGAACCCCTAATAAGAATGAAGGCTTTTTGCCAGTTATAGCGCCACCTATGGTCCGATCTCCATGAAACTCTGCATGCTTCCTCGCCATGTTCTGACACATATGCTCATCAATTTTGGTGAAGTTCTGAGTTTTCATTTGGGATGTATAGGCTTTTTAGTGTATTTTGCCACGCCCCTTTTCTAAATGACCCTGTTACAGCCACCCAAATACCAAAGTTCAACTTTTTTTTGATAATTATAGATCGAGAGAGTCCAGAGAATTGTCCTAGACTGGTTCGGTTCCGATCGGGCGAAAAACCAGGGACTAGTTCGCAAAAGTAGGTTTTGGACAAAATTCGACATAGCAGAAAATTTTCCCTGCCTACATCCAAATCGGAGATAGCCATTTTGTCTGCCTTGAGCCAAGGATTCCAACGATATAAGACACTTGATCCTGGGACAAACAGTCTAAGAGTTATGAGCAATTTTGGACTTTTGGTTGCTGTAGCGCCACCTATGGGCCATTCGGGGTCATACTCTGATAGGTTGTCCCCAAACTGAGGCCTACCATCTGGCCAGGTTTCATGTCTCTAGGCCTTACGGTTTGGCCTGCACGATGCGTTTTACGAATCCTTACAATTACAATAGGGTTTCAGCATTTCATGCTTGAACCCCTAATAAGAATGAAGGCTTTTTGCCAGTTATAGCGCCACCTATGGTCCGATCTCCATGAAACTCTGCATGCTTCCTCGCCATGTTCTGACACATATGCTCATCAATTTTGGTGAAGTTCTGAGTTTTCATTTGGGATGTATAGGCTTTTTAGTGTATTTTGCCACGCCCCTTTTCTAAATGACCCTGTTACAGCCACCCAAATACCAAAGTTCAACTTTTTTTTGATAATTATAGATCGAGAGAGTCCAGAGAATTGTCCTAGACTGGTTCGGTTCCGATCGGGCGAAAAACCAGGGACTAGTTCGCAAAAGTAGGTTTTGGACAAAATTCGACATAGCAGAAAATTTTCCCTGCCTACATCCAAATCGGAGATAGCCATTTTGTCTGCCTTGAGCCAAGGATTCCAACGATATAAGACACTTGATCCTGGGACAAACAGTCTAAGAGTTATGAGCAATTTTGGACTTTTGGTTGCTGTAGCGCCACCTATGGGCCATTCGGGGTCATACTCTGATAGGTTGTCCCCAAACTGAGGCCTACCATCTGGCCAGGTTTCATGTCTCTAGGCCTTACGGTTTGGCCTGCACGATGCGTTTTACGAATCCTTACAATTACAATAGGGTTTCAGCATTTCATGCTTGAACCCCTAATAAGAATGAAGGCTTTTTGCCAGTTATAGCGCCACCTATGGTCCGATCTCCATGAAACTCTGCATGCTTCCTCGCCATGTTCTGACACATATGCTCATCAATTTTGGTGAAGTTCTGAGTTTTCATTTGGGATGTATAGGCTTTTTAGTGTATTTTGCCACGCCCCTTTTCTAAATGACCCTGTTACAGCCACCCAAATACCAAAGTTCAACTTTTTTTTGATAATTATAGATCGAGAGAGTCCAGAGAATTGTCCTAGACTGGTTCGGTTCCGATCGGGCGAAAAACCAGGGACTAGTTCGCAAAAGTAGGTTTTGGACAAAATTCGACATAGCAGAAAATTTTCCCTGCCTACATCCAAATCGGAGATAGCCATTTTGTCTGCCTTGAGCCAAGGATTCCAACGATATAAGACACTTGATCCTGGGACAAACAGTCTAAGAGTTATGAGCAATTTTGGACTTTTGGTTGCTGTAGCGCCACCTATGGGCCATTCGGGGTCATACTCTGATAGGTTGTCCCCAAACTGAGGCCTACCATCTGGCCAGGTTTCATGTCTCTAGGCCTTACGGTTTGGCCTGCACGATGCGTTTTACGAATCCTTACAATTACAATAGGGTTTCAGCATTTCATGCTTGAACCCCTAATAAGAATGAAGGCTTTTTGCCAGTTATAGCGCCACCTATGGTCCGATCTCCATGAAACTCTGCATGCTTCCTCGCCATGTTCTGACACATATGCTCATCAATTTTGGTGAAGTTCTGAGTTTTCATTTGGGATGTATAGGCTTTTTAGTGTATTTTGCCACGCCCCTTTTCTAAATGACCCTGTTACAGCCACCCAAATACCAAAGTTCAACTTTTTTTTGATAATTATAGATCGAGAGAGTCCAGAGAATTGTCCTAGACTGGTTCGGTTCCGATCGGGCGAAAAACCAGGGACTAGTTCGCAAAAGTAGGTTTTGGACAAAATTCGACATAGCAGAAAATTTTCCCTGCCTACATCCAAATCGGAGATAGCCATTTTGTCTGCCTTGAGCCAAGGATTCCAACGATATAAGACACTTGATCCTGGGACAAACAGTCTAAGAGTTATGAGCAATTTTGGACTTTTGGTTGCTGTAGCGCCACCTATGGGCCATTCGGGGTCATACTCTGATAGGTTGTCCCCAAACTGAGGCCTACCATCTGGCCAGGTTTCATGTCTCTAGGCCTTACGGTTTGGCCTGCACGATGCGTTTTACGAATCCTTACAATTACAATAGGGTTTCAGCATTTCATGCTTGAACCCCTAATAAGAATGAAGGCTTTTTGCCAGTTATAGCGCCACCTATGGTCCGATCTCCATGAAACTCTGCATGCTTCCTCGCCATGTTCTGACACATATGCTCATCAATTTTGGTGAAGTTCTGAGTTTTCATTTGGGATGTATAGGCTTTTTAGTGTATTTTGCCACGCCCCTTTTCTAAATGACCCTGTTACAGCCACCCAAATACCAAAGTTCAACTTTTTTTTGATAATTATAGATCGAGAGAGTCCAGAGAATTGTCCTAGACTGGTTCGGTTCCGATCGGGCGAAAAACCAGGGACTAGTTCGCAAAAGTAGGTTTTGGACAAAATTCGACATAGCAGAAAATTTTCCCTGCCTACATCCAAATCGGAGATAGCCATTTTGTCTGCCTTGAGCCAAGGATTCCAACGATATAAGACACTTGATCCTGGGACAAACAGTCTAAGAGTTATGAGCAATTTTGGACTTTTGGTTGCTGTAGCGCCACCTATGGGCCATTCGGGGTCATACTCTGATAGGTTGTCCCCAAACTGAGGCCTACCATCTGGCCAGGTTTCATGTCTCTAGGCCTTACGGTTTGGCCTGCACGATGCGTTTTACGAATCCTTACAATTACAATAGGGTTTCAGCATTTCATGCTTGAACCCCTAATAAGAATGAAGGCTTTTTGCCAGTTATAGCGCCACCTATGGTCCGATCTCCATGAAACTCTGCATGCTTCCTCGCCATGTTCTGACACATATGCTCATCAATTTTGGTGAAGTTCTGAGTTTTCATTTGGGATGTATAGGCTTTTTAGTGTATTTTGCCACGCCCCTTTTCTAAATGACCCTGTTACAGCCACCCAAATACCAAAGTTCAACTTTTTTTTGATAATTATAGATCGAGAGAGTCCAGAGAATTGTCCTAGACTGGTTCGGTTCCGATCGGGCGAAAAACCAGGGACTAGTTCGCAAAAGTAGGTTTTGGACAAAATTCGACATAGCAGAAAATTTTCCCTGCCTACATCCAAATCGGAGATAGCCATTTTGTCTGCCTTGAGCCAAGGATTCCAACGATATAAGACACTTGATCCTGGGACAAACAGTCTAAGAGTTATGAGCAATTTTGGACTTTTGGTTGCTGTAGCGCCACCTATGGGCCATTCGGGGTCATACTCTGATAGGTTGTCCCCAAACTGAGGCCTACCATCTGGCCAGGTTTCATGTCTCTAGGCCTTACGGTTTGGCCTGCACGATGCGTTTTACGAATCCTTACAATTACAATAGGGTTTCAGCATTTCATGCTTGAACCCCTAATAAGAATGAAGGCTTTTTGCCAGTTATAGCGCCACCTATGGTCCGATCTCCATGAAACTCTGCATGCTTCCTCGCCATGTTCTGACACATATGCTCATCAATTTTGGTGAAGTTCTGAGTTTTCATTTGGGATGTATAGGCTTTTTAGTGTATTTTGCCACGCCCCTTTTCTAAATGACCCTGTTACAGCCACCCAAATACCAAAGTTCAACTTTTTTTTGATAATTATAGATCGAGAGAGTCCAGAGAATTGTCCTAGACTGGTTCGGTTCCGATCGGGCGAAAAACCAGGGACTAGTTCGCAAAAGTAGGTTTTGGACAAAATTCGACATAGCAGAAAATTTTCCCTGCCTACATCCAAATCGGAGATAGCCATTTTGTCTGCCTTGAGCCAAGGATTCCAACGATATAAGACACTTGATCCTGGGACAAACAGTCTAAGAGTTATGAGCAATTTTGGACTTTTGGTTGCTGTAGCGCCACCTATGGGCCATTCGGGGTCATACTCTGATAGGTTGTCCCCAAACTGAGGCCTACCATCTGGCCAGGTTTCATGTCTCTAGGCCTTACGGTTTGGCCTGCACGATGCGTTTTACGAATCCTTACAATTACAATAGGGTTTCAGCATTTCATGCTTGAACCCCTAATAAGAATGAAGGCTTTTTGCCAGTTATAGCGCCACCTATGGTCCGATCTCCATGAAACTCTGCATGCTTCCTCGCCATGTTCTGACACATATGCTCATCAATTTTGGTGAAGTTCTGAGTTTTCATTTGGGATGTATAGGCTTTTTAGTGTATTTTGCCACGCCCCTTTTCTAAATGACCCTGTTACAGCCACCCAAATACCAAAGTTCAACTTTTTTTTGATAATTATAGATCGAGAGAGTCCAGAGAATTGTCCTAGACTGGTTCGGTTCCGATCGGGCGAAAAACCAGGGACTAGTTCGCAAAAGTAGGTTTTGGACAAAATTCGACATAGCAGAAAATTTTCCCTGCCTACATCCAAATCGGAGATAGCCATTTTGTCTGCCTTGAGCCAAGGATTCCAACGATATAAGACACTTGATCCTGGGACAAACAGTCTAAGAGTTATGAGCAATTTTGGACTTTTGGTTGCTGTAGCGCCACCTATGGGCCATTCGGGGTCATACTCTGATAGGTTGTCCCCAAACTGAGGCCTACCATCTGGCCAGGTTTCATGTCTCTAGGCCTTACGGTTTGGCCTGCACGATGCGTTTTACGAATCCTTACAATTACAATAGGGTTTCAGCATTTCATGCTTGAACCCCTAATAAGAATGAAGGCTTTTTGCCAGTTATAGCGCCACCTATGGTCCGATCTCCATGAAACTCTGCATGCTTCCTCGCCATGTTCTGACACATATGCTCATCAATTTTGGTGAAGTTCTGAGTTTTCATTTGGGATGTATAGGCTTTTTAGTGTATTTTGCCACGCCCCTTTTCTAAATGACCCTGTTACAGCCACCCAAATACCAAAGTTCAACTTTTTTTTGATAATTATAGATCGAGAGAGTCCAGAGAATTGTCCTAGACTGGTTCGGTTCCGATCGGGCGAAAAACCAGGGACTAGTTCGCAAAAGTAGGTTTTGGACAAAATTCGACATAGCAGAAAATTTTCCCTGCCTACATCCAAATCGGAGATAGCCATTTTGTCTGCCTTGAGCCAAGGATTCCAACGATATAAGACACTTGATCCTGGGACAAACAGTCTAAGAGTTATGAGCAATTTTGGACTTTTGGTTGCTGTAGCGCCACCTATGGGCCATTCGGGGTCATACTCTGATAGGTTGTCCCCAAACTGAGGCCTACCATCTGGCCAGGTTTCATGTCTCTAGGCCTTACGGTTTGGCCTGCACGATGCGTTTTACGAATCCTTACAATTACAATAGGGTTTCAGCATTTCATGCTTGAACCCCTAATAAGAATGAAGGCTTTTTGCCAGTTATAGCGCCACCTATGGTCCGATCTCCATGAAACTCTGCATGCTTCCTCGCCATGTTCTGACACATATGCTCATCAATTTTGGTGAAGTTCTGAGTTTTCATTTGGGATGTATAGGCTTTTTAGTGTATTTTGCCACGCCCCTTTTCTAAATGACCCTGTTACAGCCACCCAAATACCAAAGTTCAACTTTTTTTTGATAATTATAGATCGAGAGAGTCCAGAGAATTGTCCTAGACTGGTTCGGTTCCGATCGGGCGAAAAACCAGGGACTAGTTCGCAAAAGTAGGTTTTGGACAAAATTCGACATAGCAGAAAATTTTCCCTGCCTACATCCAAATCGGAGATAGCCATTTTGTCTGCCTTGAGCCAAGGATTCCAACGATATAAGACACTTGATCCTGGGACAAACAGTCTAAGAGTTATGAGCAATTTTGGACTTTTGGTTGCTGTAGCGCCACCTATGGGCCATTCGGGGTCATACTCTGATAGGTTGTCCCCAAACTGAGGCCTACCATCTGGCCAGGTTTCATGTCTCTAGGCCTTACGGTTTGGCCTGCACGATGCGTTTTACGAATCCTTACAATTACAATAGGGTTTCAGCATTTCATGCTTGAACCCCTAATAAGAATGAAGGCTTTTTGCCAGTTATAGCGCCACCTATGGTCCGATCTCCATGAAACTCTGCATGCTTCCTCGCCATGTTCTGACACATATGCTCATCAATTTTGGTGAAGTTCTGAGTTTTCATTTGGGATGTATAGGCTTTTTAGTGTATTTTGCCACGCCCCTTTTCTAAATGACCCTGTTACAGCCACCCAAATACCAAAGTTCAACTTTTTTTTGATAATTATAGATCGAGAGAGTCCAGAGAATTGTCCTAGACTGGTTCGGTTCCGATCGGGCGAAAAACCAGGGACTAGTTCGCAAAAGTAGGTTTTGGACAAAATTCGACATAGCAGAAAATTTTCCCTGCCTACATCCAAATCGGAGATAGCCATTTTGTCTGCCTTGAGCCAAGGATTCCAACGATATAAGACACTTGATCCTGGGACAAACAGTCTAAGAGTTATGAGCAATTTTGGACTTTTGGTTGCTGTAGCGCCACCTATGGGCCATTCGGGGTCATACTCTGATAGGTTGTCCCCAAACTGAGGCCTACCATCTGGCCAGGTTTCATGTCTCTAGGCCTTACGGTTTGGCCTGCACGATGCGTTTTACGAATCCTTACAATTACAATAGGGTTTCAGCATTTCATGCTTGAACCCCTAATAAGAATGAAGGCTTTTTGCCAGTTATAGCGCCACCTATGGTCCGATCTCCATGAAACTCTGCATGCTTCCTCGCCATGTTCTGACACATATGCTCATCAATTTTGGTGAAGTTCTGAGTTTTCATTTGGGATGTATAGGCTTTTTAGTGTATTTTGCCACGCCCCTTTTCTAAATGACCCTGTTACAGCCACCCAAATACCAAAGTTCAACTTTTTTTTGATAATTATAGATCGAGAGAGTCCAGAGAATTGTCCTAGACTGGTTCGGTTCCGATCGGGCGAAAAACCAGGGACTAGTTCGCAAAAGTAGGTTTTGGACAAAATTCGACATAGCAGAAAATTTTCCCTGCCTACATCCAAATCGGAGATAGCCATTTTGTCTGCCTTGAGCCAAGGATTCCAACGATATAAGACACTTGATCCTGGGACAAACAGTCTAAGAGTTATGAGCAATTTTGGACTTTTGGTTGCTGTAGCGCCACCTATGGGCCATTCGGGGTCATACTCTGATAGGTTGTCCCCAAACTGAGGCCTACCATCTGGCCAGGTTTCATGTCTCTAGGCCTTACGGTTTGGCCTGCACGATGCGTTTTACGAATCCTTACAATTACAATAGGGTTTCAGCATTTCATGCTTGAACCCCTAATAAGAATGAAGGCTTTTTGCCAGTTATAGCGCCACCTATGGTCCGATCTCCATGAAACTCTGCATGCTTCCTCGCCATGTTCTGACACATATGCTCATCAATTTTGGTGAAGTTCTGAGTTTTCATTTGGGATGTATAGGCTTTTTAGTGTATTTTGCCACGCCCCTTTTCTAAATGACCCTGTTACAGCCACCCAAATACCAAAGTTCAACTTTTTTTTGATAATTATAGATCGAGAGAGTCCAGAGAATTGTCCTAGACTGGTTCGGTTCCGATCGGGCGAAAAACCAGGGACTAGTTCGCAAAAGTAGGTTTTGGACAAAATTCGACATAGCAGAAAATTTTCCCTGCCTACATCCAAATCGGAGATAGCCATTTTGTCTGCCTTGAGCCAAGGATTCCAACGATATAAGACACTTGATCCTGGGACAAACAGTCTAAGAGTTATGAGCAATTTTGGACTTTTGGTTGCTGTAGCGCCACCTATGGGCCATTCGGGGTCATACTCTGATAGGTTGTCCCCAAACTGAGGCCTACCATCTGGCCAGGTTTCATGTCTCTAGGCCTTACGGTTTGGCCTGCACGATGCGTTTTACGAATCCTTACAATTACAATAGGGTTTCAGCATTTCATGCTTGAACCCCTAATAAGAATGAAGGCTTTTTGCCAGTTATAGCGCCACCTATGGTCCGATCTCCATGAAACTCTGCATGCTTCCTCGCCATGTTCTGACACATATGCTCATCAATTTTGGTGAAGTTCTGAGTTTTCATTTGGGATGTATAGGCTTTTTAGTGTATTTTGCCACGCCCCTTTTCTAAATGACCCTGTTACAGCCACCCAAATACCAAAGTTCAACTTTTTTTTGATAATTATAGATCGAGAGAGTCCAGAGAATTGTCCTAGACTGGTTCGGTTCCGATCGGGCGAAAAACCAGGGACTAGTTCGCAAAAGTAGGTTTTGGACAAAATTCGACATAGCAGAAAATTTTCCCTGCCTACATCCAAATCGGAGATAGCCATTTTGTCTGCCTTGAGCCAAGGATTCCAACGATATAAGACACTTGATCCTGGGACAAACAGTCTAAGAGTTATGAGCAATTTTGGACTTTTGGTTGCTGTAGCGCCACCTATGGGCCATTCGGGGTCATACTCTGATAGGTTGTCCCCAAACTGAGGCCTACCATCTGGCCAGGTTTCATGTCTCTAGGCCTTACGGTTTGGCCTGCACGATGCGTTTTACGAATCCTTACAATTACAATAGGGTTTCAGCATTTCATGCTTGAACCCCTAATAATAATAATAATACATTTTACTTGTACTGCACTTTACATTTGGAACAAATCTCAAAGTGTTTTTCATTTAATGGGCACATTTTCCAAGTTAATGTCTTCAAACGTGCTTAACTCACATGCACATTTTGTTGGAGATATAGATATTTGAAATAAATGATGGGTAACAAATAGCTTATTCCAGGTTTTCCCCTTTAAAACATATTTTCAGGCATTATTTTAATTGTAATTTAATAATTATTGTAAAAACATTAATCAAATGAACAAATTAATTGATAAACATTGACAAAATGTAATTTGCAACATTTATTATAATGATTTTATAAAGTTTAAATATGCTTAGTAAGCAGAATGAACCAATGAGTGGTCTTCTGCTGCCATCTGGTGGCAATTTTAGGTAATAAGTTTTTAACATAATTGTGAATAAATAAATAACAATTTGATTGACAGTATTGGTTCTTGAGGCAAAGTTGTTCAGTATGAGGAGATCTATCATAATTTCTGCATATTATGTGGATGTTTTTTACCCCACCTGATTACAGAGATGGAAAATACCATTTACAGCCAATACAGGCAATTTACCATAGGGAATACATGGTTTTCAAAGCTTTTTAACAGTTATAGCGCCACCTATCGTCCGATCTCCATGAAACTCTGCATGCTTCTTCAGCATGTTATGTCACATATACATAACAAGTTTCGTGAAGTTTTGAGTTTTCCTTTAGGATTTATAGGCTTTTGAGTGTATTTTGCTACGCCCCTCTTCTAAATGACCCTGTTATAGCCATCCAAATGCAAAAGTTCAACTTTTTTTCGATAATTATTGATCTTAACAGTCCAGAGAATTTTTCTAGACTGGTTTGGTTCCGATCGGGCAAAAATCCAGGGACTAGTTTGCAAAAGTAGGTTTTAAACATAATCGCAAATATTTAATGAACGGTTTGAATGACAGCAATGCTTCTAGAGGCAAAGTTGTTCAGCATGAGGAGACCTATCATATGATATGTATATTTAGTTGATGTGTTCAAAACCACGTGATTACAGAGCCATAAATCTCGTTTGCGCCAACTAGTGGCCGATTTCTTTCAATATTCTTACAGACCTCTAGGTCCATGAGTCAAACATGCCCACCGAGTTTCATTCCAATCGACCTCCGTTAACCTTGTCTTAGAGGTGCTCAAACTTCATTGGCCGATAGCGGCCATGTTTTTTAAGATACGCCAATGTTCTCATAGAAATATATGGCACCTTGGACCAAGACACTGCATACCAATTTTCAAGTCAATCGGACTAGCGGTCTGGTGGTTATAGCCATTTTCATGTTTTTTTCCTGTTATAGCGCCACCTAGAGCCCAATCATCGGGATTTTTTTATCGTGACCAAAGACTCAGCCTATACACATGTGTACCAAGTTTGGTGAAGTTACCTCATTTACTTCCTAAGTTATAGCTTTTTAAAAAAAATTAGGGCTCCGCCCATTTTGAAGTTTTGACGCCCCTTAGCAACCGTTAATCGAAATTTAAACTTTTTTTCGATAATTATTGATATTCAGACTCCCGAAAACATTTCTGCACTGGTTTGGTTCCGATCGGACAAAAATCCAGGGACTAGTTCGCAAAAGTAGGTTTTGGACAAAATCCAAAATGGTGGAAAAATTTGCATACCGGAAATAAAAAACCTGCTATATTTTTTGTTCGGCTTGAGCCAAGGATTCCAATGATGTAAGACACTTGGATATGGGACAAATGGTTATTGAGATATAAGCAAAATAGTGCAGTTTTTTTGTTTTTTGCGCTATAGCGCCACCTATTGGCCAATCGGGCTCATATTTTGATAACCTCTCCTCGATTTTTGTACTACCTTGTGGCCAAGTTTCAAGTCTCTAGCACTTACGGTTTGGGCTGCACGATGCGTTTTAGCGGAGAATAATAATAATAATTAAAGCTGCAAGCAGCATTTAGCGGGGTTCAAGCCTTTAAGGCCTTTAAGCACACAAGCATCAAAATACATTAAGTTTTACTTAGCAAGATTTTAAACACTGAAATAATAGATGGAAAACTCAAATTACAGGCAATATAGGCAATTTACCATAGGAAACATATGGTTTTTAACAGTTATAGCGCCACCTATGGTCCGATCTCTATAAAGCTTTGTATGCTTGTTAAGGATCTAATGTCACACATGCCCACCAATTTTCCTGAAGTTTTGAGTTTTCCTTTAAGATTTATAGGCTATTGAGTGTGTTTTGCTATGTCCCTCTTCTAAATCACCCTGCTATAGCCATTCAAATGCAAAAGTTCAACTTTTTTTTATAATTAATGATCTAGAGAGTCCAGAGAATTGTCCTAGACTGGTTTGGGTCCGATCGGGCAAAAAACCAGGAACTAGTTTGCAAAAGTAGGTTTTTAACATAATCACAAATATTTAATGAACAATTTGATTGACAGCAATGGTTCTAGAGGCAAAGTTGTTCAATATGAGGAGATCTATCAAATGATATGCATATTTTGTGGATGTGTGCAACATCACGTGATTACAGAGCCATACAACTCGTTAGCGCCAACTAGTGGCTAATTTCTTTCAAAATTCTTATAGACCTCTAGGGCCATGAGTCAAACATACCAATTGAGTTTCGTTCTGATCGGCCTCCGTTAACCTTGTCTAATAGGTGCTCATATTTAATTGGCTGTGGCGGCCATGTTTTTTGAGATACGCCAATGTCCTCATAGACATAGATGGGACCTTGGACCAAGACACTGCATACCAATTTTCAAGTCAATCGGACTAGCGGTCGGGTGGTTATAGCCATTTTCATGTTTTTTTCGTGTTATAGCGCCACCAAGTGTTCAATCATCGCGATTTTTTTATCATGACCACAAATTGAGGCCCTACACATGTGTACCAAGTTTGGTGAAGATATCTCATTTTGTTCTTGAGTTATAGCCATTTTAGTAAAATAGGCTCCTCCCACAACAATCGTTTTCCGCCCCTTAGCGACCGTGAATAGAAATTTCAACTTTTTTTCAATAATTATTGATAGTCAGACTCAAGAGAACATGTCTGCACTGGTTTGGTACCGATCAATCAAAAAACCTAGGACTAGTTCGCAAAAGTAGTTTTTTGACAAAATTCAAAATGGCGGAAAATCTATTATGGCGCAAATGAAATCGGAGATATACGTTTTGTTCGTCATGGACTCACCTTTCCAATGATATAAGACACTACGACATACGGTTTAGGAGTTATGAGCCATTTTGCGCTTTTGATTGCTGTAGCGCCACCTATTGGCCAATCGGGTTCATACTCTGACAACATTAGCCTCGATTTTTGTACTACCATCTGATAAAGTTTCAAGTCTCTAGAATTTACGCTTTGGTCTGCACGATCACAGTTTAAATATGATTGAACAATATTAGTTTAGAGGATAAGCCAATGAGTGGTCTTCTGCTGCCATCTGGTGGTAATTTTAGGTAATACGCCATAATATATTTGAAATAAATTAATTTGACAAAATGTAATTGTAAATATTGTAATAGTGACTTTATAATGTCTAAATAGGAATTATAAAACATGATAAGTAAATAGTATGACAAAATGACCATTTAAGCCCAGCAGGTGGCAGCAGAGAACCACTCATTGGCTCATTTTCATTTTAAATGTCTGTTTTTCATTTAATGGGCACATTTTCCAAGTTAATGTCTTCAAACGTGCTTAACTCACATGTACATTTTGTTGGAGATATAGATATTTGAAATAAATGATGGGTAACAAATAGCTTATTCCAGGTTTTCCCCTTTAAAACATATTTTCAGGCATTATTTTAATTGTAATTTAATAATTATTGTAAAAACATTAATCAAATGAACAAATTAATTGATAAACATTGACAAAATGTCATTTGCAACATTTATTATAATGATTTTATAAAGTTTAAATATGCTTAGTAAGCAGAATGAACCAATGAGTGGTCTTCTGCTGCCATCTGGTGGCAATTTTAGGTAATAAGTTTTTAACATAATTGTGAATAAATAAATAACAATTTGATTGACAGTATTGGTTCTTGAGGCAAAGTTGTTCAGTATGAGGAGATCTATCATGATTTCTGCATATTATGTGGATGTTTTTTACCCCACCTGATTACAGAGATGGAAAATACCATTTACAGCCAATACAGGCAATTCACCATAGGGAATACATGGTTTTCAAAGCTTTTTAACAGTTATAGCGCCACCTATGGTCCGATCTCCATGAAACTCTGCATGCTTCTTCAGCATGTTATGTCACATATACATAACAAGTTTCGTGAAGTTTTGAGTTTTCCTTTAGGATTTATAGGCTTTTGAGTGTATTTTGCTACGCCCCTCTTCTAAATGACCCTGATATAGCCATCCAAATGCAAATGTTCAACTTTTTTTTGATAATTATTGATCTATAGAGTCCAGAGAATTATCCTAGACTAGTTTGGTTCCAATCGGGCAAAAATCCAGGGACTAGTTCGCAAAAGTAGGTTTTGAACATAATCGCAAATATTTAATGAACATATTAATTGACAGCAATAGTTCTAGAGGCAAAGTTGTTTGGTATGAGGAGTTCTATCAAATGATATGCATATTTCGTGGATGTGTGCAACAGCACGTGATTACAGAGCCGTAAAACTCGTTAGCGCCAACTAGTGGCCGATTTCTTTCAAAATTCTTACAGACCTCTAGGGCCATGAGTCAAACATGCCCACAGAGTTTCGTTCCGATCGGCCTCTGTTAACCTTGTCTAATAGGTGCTCAAATTTAATTGGCTGTGGCGGCCATGTTTTTTGACATACGCCAATGTCCTCATAGACATACTTGGTACCTTGGACTAAGACACTGCATACCAATTTTCAAGTAAATCGGACTAGCGGTCAGGTGGTTATAGCCATTTTCATGTTTTTTTCATGTTATAGCGCCACCAAGTGTTCAATCGTCGGGATTTTTTTTTCGTGACCAAAGACTTAGCCCATACACATGTGTACCAAGTTTGGTAAATATTTCTCATTTTATTCTTGAGTTATAACCATTTTAGTAAAATAGGCTCCTCCCACAACATTCGTTTTCCGCCCCTTAGCAACCGTGAATCGAAATTTCTACTTTTTTTCAATAATTATTGATATTCAGACTCCAGAGAACATTTCTGCACTGGTTTGGTTCCGATCGGGCTAAAATCCAGGGACTAGTTCGCAAAAGTAGTTTTTCATCAAAATTCAAAATGGCGGAAAAATTTGCCTACCGGAAATGAAATCGGAGATATACATTATTTAAGTCAGGTATTCAGCTTTCCAATGATATAAGACACTTGAGTCTATGACTTACGGTTTAGGAGTTATGAGCAGTTTCGCGCAATTGATTGCTATAGCGCCACCTATAGGCCAATTTGGCTCATAATTTGATAACCTCTCCTCGATTTTTGGGCTACCATCTGACAAAGTTTCAATGCTCCAGCCTTTACGGTTTGGGCTGCACGATGCGTTTTAGCGGAGAATAATAATAATAAAAACCCTTACAATTACAATAGGGTTTCAGCACTTCGTGCTTGAACCCCTAATAATAAAAATCAGTACAATTACAATAGGGTTTCAGCACTTCGTGCTTGAACCCCTAATTAAAGCTGCAAGCAGCATTTAGCGGGGTTCAAGCCTTTAAGGCCTTTAAGCACACAAGCATCAAAAGACATTAAGTTTTATTTAGCAAGATTTTAAACACTGAAATAATAGATGGAAAAGTCAATTTTCAGGCAATATAGGCAATTTACCATAGGAAACATATGGTTTTAAAAGGTTTTTAACAGTTATAGCGCCACCTATGGTCCGAGCTCTATAAAGCTTTGCAAGCTTGTTAAGGATCTAATGTCACATATGCCCACCAATTTTCGTGAAGTTTTGAGTTTTCCCTTAGAATATATCAAATGACATGTATATTTCGTGGATGTGTGCAACACCACGTGATTACAGAGCCATAAAACTCATTAGCGCCAACTAGAAGCCGTTTTATTTGAAAATTCTTACAGACCTCTAGGGCCATGAGACTTGTCTAATAGGTGCTCAAATTTAATTGGCTGTGGCAGCCATGTTTTTTAAGATACGCCAATGTCCTCATAGACATACTTGGTACCTTGGACCAAGACACTGCATACCAATTTTCAAGTCAATCGGACTAGCGGTCAGATGGTTAAAGCCATTTTGATGTTTTTTCATGTTATTGTGCCACCAAGTGTTAAATCGTCGCAATTTTTTTATCGTGACCAAAGACTCAGCCTATACACATGTGTACCAAGTTTGGTGAAGATATCTCATTTTGTTCCTGAGTTATATCCCTTTTAGTAAATAGGCTCCCCCCTGAACAATTATTTTTACGCTCCTTAACAACCGTGAATATAAATTTAGACGTTTTTTTGATAATTATTGATAAACTGACTCCAGAGAACATTTTGACACTGGTTTGGTTCCGATCCGGCAAAAAACCTAGGAGTAGTTTGCAAAAGTAGTTTTTTGACAAAATGCAAAATGGCGGAAAATCTATCATGGCGGAAATGAAATTGGAGATATACGTTTTGTTTGCCATGGACTCACCTTTCCAATGATATAAGACACTTGAGTCTACAACATAGGGTTTAGGAGTTATGAGCCATTTCGCGCTTTTGATTGCTGTAGCGCCACC